>NC_139815.1:19675765-19865765 GCF_963457635.1 Microchirus variegatus | reverse complement strand
AGCTTTGCACCCATATACTTGTCATTACGGTAGCCCTTTGGACTTCCGCAGAACGACTGTCCACTCGCAGACAAGATTCACCAGTGCGCCACACGTTTGCGACGTCAGATTCTCAGTACCGTACTTCCTAAATGGTTGAATAACTGACAGATATCGAAAACTAAAGTTATCCAGGACGAAGGGGCAGAATTACTCACTCAGTGGACATTTTTTGACAATTCTACAGCCATAAAATCAAAATAATTCCAGACTGCCCGATTATCATTATGGTCATAAGAGGGTTAAACCAGTAAAAATCTCCTCACTTTCCCAAAATGTCCTCACTCACTCCGTATGGTTTATACAATAGAAGCGTTCATTAACATGTATCCTGGACTTATCTCCTGTGATCATTGTTATCAGATTTCACCTCCATATAAATATTGAATCTAGCCTTTGAATCATTAATATTTCCACATGAAAGTACCATAAATATTAAAAAACAAAACATCCTTGGCGGAGGTTACAACTAATAAAAACACTGTTTTATCAAAGACAAAACAAAAGACTATGACAAAAAGGTACAAGGGTTTGTAGACAAAAAGGGAAGTAGGCCTTATTCCGGCTTTCAAATAATACAATTCAATTAAATAAAAATAAAAATAAACTTTGAAACACCTGTTGAAGCTGTCAGCACAGCACAACATTTTAGGGGAATTAGAAACAACACAAAAATGAGTTACAAAACTAGACCAGGTTTTCACTCTAGCAGCAGCCCTGGTGTTATTCAGAGATGCTGAAAGAGGCTGATTGTGCAGTGCAGTAACCTGTAACATGATCCTCTACAACAGTCCAAAAACACACACACACACACACACACACAAACCCAGATCCGTTCAGGGCCTCAACTCTCTCCACTTCACTTGCTGCCATTCTGGAAAGATCACAGAAAATTAAAGTCTTTTTGTCCACCATTGGCCTCATGTTTCTAACTTCTGATGCCTTCTACAATTCCTCATTCAGGTACCACTTAGGTACAAAGGTCAAATGGTGCTTAGGATAAACGGAAAGAGCAAACCATGGGAACAGAAACGCATTTCAGACACAGAAAATTGACATCCGACTTCATCAATGCATTTGCCAATCCTTCTAACATGTGACAGTTTCCTTCATAAGAACATGAACAGATGCAGATGCTGTAAAATAAAACAAGTGGACAATCCTCACTTTCTCACACTGAAAGTGAAAGTATCACCGACTAAATTTGACATTACTGATTTGTCCAAAAAATAATTTGACAATAATAATCAACTGCAATGAAATTAACCCAACATAATATAAGTGTGACATGAGAGGGAATCACAGGGTTCCTCACGATACGACGTGCCACGCATGGTCCACGATACATCACAATACAACCATTCTGTGATGATCAATACATACTGCAAGACAATCATACAAACTTCTGCCCCAAGTTTCCCTAGGGGAATATAGCATATTTTGTATTTTATGCAGCCCATCATAAACTAATGAGCTGCATCCATTATTTTCCAGTTACTTTTTAATATGCATTTTAAATATTGTGTTGGAAGTATGTCTAATGTATGTAGGAACTGCAAATACAGATGTTTGTCAGTATAATTACCACTGGACAGGCGATAAGAGAGAGCTACAGACAGAAAAAGACTTTGAAAACCTGATAGTGATTCTACTATGAATGCAATATTAAGATAACAAATTTTTCGAAACCTTTTTCTCTTTGACACACAAGCAGTGTTTTATTCAATAAAATGGAGGTTTTGTTTTACAAATGCCATTAAATGGTACCATGGAACATTTTAATGGCACTATTTTTTTGTTGTTTTTCCCCCAAACAGCAGATTGTGGCTCATTGACCCAGGTTAAAAACACCTTGTACACTCGAGTGTTCTCCAACAAACAGAGATCTTCACATCCTTAAGATGTCTTACCTGTAAAACAAGGTGCGTCCATCTCTGCGGTGCAAGTCTGCCCTCCGTCCTGAAGCTGATGGTCTGAACTGTCCCACTTCTGGGCTCACCGTGTCGTAGAGTGACGGCCCGCTCGGACACCGTCACAGAAAAGACGAGCTGCTCTCCTGCGCTCTTCTCCAGCAGCATCCTGAGGGAAACAATTAAACACACTTACATAAGATGTGACAGTAAGGAGCTGCTGTAACATAACTCAAAAAAAAAAAAGACAGAATGTAGATAGGACGCCAAACACCTGGCGTGCCGCGACACACAGTCTGACATTTACACGCAGAATATTAATATTTTACACGACTGCTCGGTTTTTGCTGCTGCACTCGGTGTGGACAGACTCGCACACACCCTCCACGTGTCATATTAACCACCGTCACTGACATTTTATGGGAAATCATGGCTTTTATGAACCCGGAGCATTATACCTCATAAATCACAGGTAGATGTATGCATGGTAATGTATGTGCTGTACGTCTGCACATGCACGCGAGTGTGTAAGTGTGTGTCTGTGAGGAGAAACATAGAGATACACTCTTAGACAAAAAAGCAGCAAGTAAACACAATTTAATTTGTTCCTAGTGGCAGAAAATGCCACCTTCCCAAAAACTGCTGTTATTATTATATATTAATATTTTTTCCACTTTTTCCACAGTCTTTTCAGCCTGAAATACACATATAATATATCATTTTTAACCCTTTAAAAGACCAGTATGTTTACACAACTACACTATGATCTTGTGGACATGAACAACATTATGAACAACAAAAAACTAATATAATGTATACCATAATTGGTATATAAATCAAAGACACAGATTACAATATACTGCAACACTGTGTTAACAAGGTTATATTCAAGCACATGTTCTGAAATCACTGGAAATGCTAATATTTGCAGTGGTTTATGGGAGATTATTCATTATCTATACAGTATTTTTGCCTTATTTTCAGGTTTCCAGTATAGTTTTGCCCCTAAATCTAACATTTTATGATCACATCTCAGCTCACAGATGGACTTTAATGTCAGTTGAGAAAATTCTAAAAGGTATTCCCAGTGCCTCTGGTGATTATGATATGGACATGTACTTATCAGAAAAGTTCATTACACCGAAGAAAAACCATGGTAATCCTCGAATAAAATAAACAACTGCATAGATAGTTTGTAGAAATGCTGCTTCTATATCGTAAAAACTACGGTGCGTAGGAACAGGTGGCCGAAGCTGTTCGTTGTCTGTGAGGGAGAGAGGAAGAGACAAAGGGAGAGGGGTGAGGAAAGATGGACAGAGGTGAGGACAGAGGCCTCCTTTCATCTGGCGTCTTTTGATGGCAGCCACGATCGCCTCGACAACAAAAGACTGATGGCCAGTGACAGCCACAGATGGAGAGCAAGGGAGAGAGATATTACTTCCATTCACATGCATTCAGACATACAGGTGTCGTGTTCGGCAGGAGCAAGACAAGGCGACGCGTCAGTCATCTGAATCCCCAGGCTCACACAACTTCACAAACAAAAATCTGATCTGATTTGATCAGAAAATACGAGATTCAGCTTCGCAGGGTTAAACGTGTCAGTTATAATTAAAACGAACATCAAGAATACAAGTAAGTATTCGGTCTTTTCTCACCTGTCATAATGGTTGTTATGTTGATATTTATTATTTGTACATAATGGAGAACATAAAGCCTTGTGGTACTAAAGGGACTGTTCAGGTTTTGAAAGTGTGCTGTGAGCCTGAGTTTAGAGCCGAGAACTACAAGATTGAAATAATTTCAATTTTGTTTTGGCCACAAAACAAATGGCATGTTTTCACCGCCTCGCCTCGGCACGGCACGGTTAAGTTAGTTTTTAAGATAGTTTTTTTAGTACCTGTTCTGGAGAGGTTCCAAGCGAGCTGAGGTGAAACTATGAGTGACATAGTACTTTATATATATATATAATTTACACCTTACTTGATGTTATATTTTACACAAGTGCTTTTGTTATTTATTTTTGTGTGCCTTTTAAAGGGGAAGTAAGTAGTTTATAGTGACATCTAGAGGAGAGGCTGAAATTTACAACAAAGACCTGCTGCTCTGCTCACCCCCTCCCTTCCCTGAGCGCTACGGTATCCACCGCTGGTCAAATGTCGTCCTCGTCGTCTTTCTCCGTGTCAGCAGATGAGGTTCGTGAGGTGAGGGAGAGGGCGAGCTACCGCGGCCGTAGCAGACGAAGCGGAGAAAGAGGAGGCGGGACTTCCGCTACAAGTAAAGAGACGGTTGATTTGTTCTCTCGCGTTTGTCCTTACAGGCTCCGGTAGAAACATGGCGTCTCATCACAACACAAACCGCTGTATTTTAGTTCAGTGACTGTGTCAGACGGAGTGTGTGCTCCAGTCATGGAGGAAGTACTGAACAAATAGTTTTAATTAACTGATTCTAATGATTCAGTTACACTGAAAACAACTGCTTTACAAAAGTCACTCGTCTGTGCATGTGTGTCACGTTTAAAAACAAAGTCACTGCAGTTTGATGCAGCCATGCAGTGATGACTCTGCCCACGTTGAGTAGGGACTATTTTTGTAGTGGAAAACCAACCGAAACCGTGAGTCGAGGTGAGCTGGGACAATAGTGGAAAAGGGCAACCAGAACTAGTCAGAAGTTAAAAGCTAAAAATCACAAAAAAAAAACATTGAGAATAAATGGATATGCTACTAAGGGTTGTTACACAAAGAGCTTTCTAAGGCAAAATCTTGTGTGTGTGTGTGTGTGCGACTGCAAGCTGATCCGAGTGTGTGAAACTCTGCACCCCCTCAGTCCTATGGAGCGCATCAGTCCACTCTCATCCCCTCATGTACACACGACAACATGTCTAAGTGGGACATGACAGGACAGCCCGTCGCTGGCTAACGTTCCCCGATTGTGACGCTGACCTGACCGGACGTGAACCTGCTTCATGTCGTTAGATCAATATCACTTTCTTGAAGATCATATTCAATATCCTATGAGAGAGGATATCTGACTAAACACATGAGCCAGCAGGAAGCCGGTTCATGTGTCCTCACTTCCACTTTACACCCGTCACCACAACTATTTCAAGTGAGCACATTCGTATGTGTAGCACTGCATTTCAGCTCTCAATTATATTGGGAAATGAGTGGCGTAGTGGTGGGGCAACTGGAAGGCTGAGGGTTCAATTCCTCAACCTCATGTCGTCAAATATTTACTGTGTTTTATGTGCTAAATAGTCACCCGTATTCGCGTACCAGCCTCAAAACCTTAAAACCTTCTGAGCTTCAACTGCTCTCTGTGGGAGAACAGTCTCGTGTTACACTGAGGTGAATTCGACGGTGATGCAGCAAAATCGCCACTTCCAGAGAAGCTCAGCTTCCACAAAAGTGAATAGGGGCATATGGGGACTTTTCTGCCTCAGTCCTGTGTGGATTTGTGCTATTTGCTCAGCCATATATCCCAATTTTCTTTGTACATATACACTTTAAATAAAAGCACTAGTATAGTATTTAATTCATTCATGTCACGTTTGCTGAATTTATGTAAGGATTTATGCATAAATAACTGGGCCTGAAATGAGCTTCCCCTGTTTCAAAAACCAGCAACCGCCACTGCATGACTATGGAAGATGTGTGACGTCAAAAAAGCTTGAATGCATGTGTGCGTGAATGGCTAAATAGCAGGATTGTGGTGTAGAAGCAGGTTTGTGCGGTCATCAAAACTACGAAAGCGTGGTGTAAAAATACAAAACATTAACCATTTCTGACCCTGTTCTAACACCAGACCACTCTCACACCCACACATTATTGAAAAAGTGTGCATGAAGAGCACTGTGAAGTCATTTCTTTGGAGAACAGTAGCATATTTGGCAACAATATCACAACATCTGCCATGAGACTGTTGATGAAGCAGCCTGTGATCAGTGTGGAAGATATGATCTGTCTATTGTTCACAGTTACATTTTATATCTAAACTTAATTCCATTTAAATAATAAAAAAAACACTTTACAGTAAATTATAGAATTTGACCCAAGACAAACCACTAGGCCACAGGGCTTCGAGCTCGAGACCGGAAGGTAGCCGGTTCAATCCCCGACCAATCCGCAGCTGAAGTGCTGTTGAGCAAGGCACCTAACCCCCTCACTGCTCCCCGAGCGCCGCTCACTGGCATGGCTGCTCACTGCGCTGGGTTAGCATGTTCTCCACCTCACTGTGTGCTGTGTGTGTTCACTAACTCACTGCAGAATTGAATTTCCCCTTGCGGGACTTAAAGGGTTCTTAATAAAATAAAAATGACAAGATGTTCTAATTGTTTGGAAACTACAAAAAAACATGACTTACATCTCTCCTGGAAAGCTCGGTTTAATCCACAACACTAGGGTGAGCGAACCCAACGCTCCCAGCTTTTGTGAAGGGGGAGAGACCAGACATCCGTTTATGGCCGGCTGAAACAGAACGCTGCTGGATCTACCAGGAACCGGCTCTGAATCGATAGCAGGTCCAGGCTCTGTTGGCGTCCCAGGAGGAGAGTCGTTACTGTCGTCAATTACACACGGACCCCTGATGGAATGAAGATGAAATATGTTCATATTTCATGTTAAAGACACAAATAATTCCATATAGACTGCTGCGGGCTGTATGATTAGAACTAGTTTGATCTTTCCACCTGTGTGAGGGCAGCAGCAGTGAGGCGTACGGAGGTGTGGAGGACCTGTGAGGACACTCCTGGACACAGAAGGCCTGATAACACGTCAGGAGCTCCGTGTGGGAGGAAGGTGACTGGCAGTAACTGCTCCGCTCTGGAACGCCACAGGTGGACCGAGGTGGAGACGTGAACACGGGTTTGAAAGCAGCGATGTTCTCCATCTGTGGGAAATGTCCCTGTAAAAAAAGGCAGTTGATCGAGTAAGGGCTGACTTGCTTTTAAGAGGGTTTATAAAGGCACCATATGTAAGAATGTGGCCAAAAACAGTTACTACATTCAAATTCAAAATACAGAGGTCTTTTAGGTTTCGTTTTCTGACGTAACTGGCAACCCATAGTTGCTCGGCAGCTGAGACTCTACTGACTGCAATGATTGGTAGATGGCGGTAGGTGGCGCCACATCCCAAAACATGATTTCAAAACATAAACATGATTTGCAGTCTGCAAAATATTTTTTTTAATGCAATTATTTTTTTGGCTGCACTGTTGTTGTTGGTGAATTCAGTTTGTTATATGAACATTATTCATGAGTCTCTGCGACAAATTAGGAGGATTTTATGGCGAGTTGCTTTAGACTTATTACATAATGCACCTTTAACTATTTGTGGCGGCATATGGCCGATTCGGTAAAGTCAGGTAAAATTAGCTAGCTCTCAATTCTCATTTGAAGACTTTATGTAACAAAGGCTCTTCCATTTTTCAGCCTCTGACAAATGCAGCATATAAACGCATCCTTCCATCCAAGCAACAAAGGTTGCAATGGGTGTTGGCTTCCAAGCCCAAACTATCCCAGAATTCATTGCATCACTTACAACTTCTGCTAAAATATAAGTGATTTCCGTTAAGTTCAGTCCATTGTAGTTAATGGAAAACTTGGACCTATTAAGGTATAGTCTTGATTCAAACATTGACCAAAAACGTTGTCTTTAAGTAGTTGTCTGTGAAGGTTCTCAGTCGTCCAGGTCACGGTGCTGGAAACAAGGCAACCGGACTTCTGTTAGGTTCTTAACAACATAACTCACATGATTGTTGTGTTAATGACCACCAAGGGTTTATAAACCTGGGGACTGAGAGCTGAAGAAGCTTCAAGAACCTAACAGAAGTCCAGTAGCTTTCATTTTTAGCATTTAAAAACCTTAAAATGTAGTTAGCCCTGGGGGATTCATGGCCTAAAATTAAAAAGTTGTGTAAATGTAAGCATTGTGAGGGGACAACAACAGCACACTGCTGTGTCCCTCTGTGAAGAACATCTATGCATCATTTGCTGACAGCTTACTGGAAATCATCGGGCTGGCTTATTGTAGAAGAAGAGACCATAATAGTCTAAATGAGCCAATTAAAGACCAAACATCCTCAGAACGTCAAATACAAAATGAACATTTCCATAATTTCTGCATTGCGTGTCTTCACAAAGTTGCACATACACTACTGAGGTTCTCTGTCAGTTAAAATGTCTTCTTTGGAAAAGTCTATTCAGGGTGATCAATATTTAACCACATGGTCAGTGAGTTTGTTTCTTACCTGTGATGAAGCAGGTGTTAGACACAGGCAGAGGAAGAGGAGCAGCGACCAGAGGAACCACCTCATCCTGGTGACGCGTCTCTCTCTCTTCACCTGCTCTTCTTCTCTAAACCTTCTCAGGAGGAACATCCACGGAAGGACAGGCCAGCTTTTCCTGTTCCTCAGAAGTTTGAAATCACGCGCGTCTGGCTTGACCTTTTCTTTCATCCCAGTTTTGCCTCTTCTTTCTGTCGAACGTTTTCTAATAACCCCGCTCTTCCTCTTCCCTCTCCCGGCTCCTCTGCCCCATGTTTGCCTCTTCTCCTCTTCTCCGCTGGTTTCCTGCTCTGCCTTTTCCTTCATCCATCCCTGCTCTTTGATCAGACGAGACTCTAAAAGCAGATTCTCTGCGGTTTCCAGCATGGTCAAAGGGTCTTGAATCGTGGATAGTTACTCTGGAACATTCCTGGGGCAAAGGGATTTTCAAGAACCTAGATTTCTTTTGAAAATCCTCCAGGAGTGCTTGAATAAGTGATGACTGTCATGGTTCCAGGGTTACAGGGACAGTTATCCCTGGGTTGAGGCTGCAAAGTTTAGCTCCCCGTTACACTGTACCACACACACACACACACATACACACACACACAACCAAAGCCTTCACATGATAGGTAGGATTTCACAATCTAGAAAGGAAAGGAGAGAAAGAGCGAGACGTGGTCAGACCAAAATGCAACACATGACAAATCTGAGGAGAGTGAAATGCCATGCAGGCTATTCCCAAAGCAAAGCCTACACTATCATGTACATCCTGATGGAGGGACACTTCAATTGATACGGTTACATTGCTTTCCTCTTTTCTTCATTTTCTATTGAATTAAACATGTCCCCTCTTTTCTTCCTCTCTGGTATCCGGCTTTCAGGTTTACATCCAGCTTTTTTTTTTTTTTCACACCAGTTGGTTGGAAATTGAGGCTTAGGCCAAAGCTCTGTTCATTACAATACTTATCAGCATCAATTTCACATTTAGAGGCACAGGAGAGAGCAGTTCACTGAGTTGAATGACACACACACACACACACACACACACACACACACACACACACACACACACACCTGCTCAGCTACAGTGTCCTTCATAACAACAACAACAACAACAGGTACACATTTGTAAATCTATGCAGATATTACATACATCATTGGTTTACCTGTTGCTCTCTATCCACATCACAAACACACAACTTGTTGCTGTGGCATAACAAACACACACACACACACACACACCTGTGGGTCAGCAGCAGCCATTGCAGACGCAGCTCCAGCACAAACAATAATCCTCTCCAAACATGTTTGTTGAGTTGTTGTAGATGTTCACAAACCACACACAACTCAACTTGACAAAGCTCCCCTCGTTCTCTCCTCTCTTCTTCTTCTTCTTCTCTCTCTCTCTCTCTCTCTCTGTGCCTGAAGCTCACTCATTCACAACGTGCTGCGCGCGCGCCGCGCTGCTAAAGAGATTAGCGCGAGCCGCCATCTGGCCGCCAGCAGCGCGAGCGGCAGCAGCAGCAGCAGGGACACACACACACACACACACACACACACACACACACACACACACACACACACACACACACACACACACACACACACACACACACACACACACACACACACACACACACACACACACGCACGCGCGCGCGCGCAGACGCAGATTGCGCCGAGTTACGCAGGTGAAGAGCAAGTTCAGTGAAACTTCAGATCAACCTGAGAGAGAACAAACAAAACACAGCAACATGTACAGGAAAACAAACAGTGTCCATGACAGTGAGGTGGCTTCAATAATGACCTCCGCCTGTCTGTTTGTAATTCTTTCACACACTCCCCCCCACTCCTCCTCACTCCTCCTCACCCCTCTTTACCCCCGTATATGCGTCTGGATTTCAGACAAGAGGCTCTTAAGAGAGGAAACAGAGCAAAGCTTCCATCGTCGCTAGGCAACGGAGATCTGCACCGTCCACTCAGAGACCGTGTGGGCAGCAGAGGTAATTATTGATGTAGTCTATTTAATGTGAGGATCACAATCTAAGATGGCACAAAAAAAGTCAAAGCCAAAGAAACCAGAGTGAACCTGTGAATGTCACATGAATCACATAGAATAGAATAGAATAGAATAAAACTTTATTATCCACCAGGATGGAAATTTACTGTAGGCTCATCAACAAAGGATTATAAAAGGCAGGGCCGGCCCAAACCTTTATGGGGCCTGCAGCTAAATTTGATTTGGGGGGGCCCCTTACACCAACTCTTGTAATGTAGAAAAAAATAGTGTGTTTGACTATAATTGATACAAAGGTAACACTTTAAACTGCATCAATTATAGTTTATATCCTTATATATTGCTGACAGGATTTTGCATCCATACTTCTCATTACCAGGCCCACAGTTGGCGTAGTGGTTATCGCTTCTCGCTCTTCTTCTTGCTAGAAGACCCGGGTTCCCTGGGTTTGAGCCCTGGTTGGAACAAGGGCCTGTGCATGTTCTGCCTGTGTGAGCGTGGGTTTTTTCCCCACAGTCCAAAAACATACAGATTTGGGGATTAGGTGAGTTGGTCACTCTAAATTGACCGTCAGTGTGAGTGAATGGTTGTTTGTCTCTATATGTGTCCCTGTGATGGACTGGTGAACTGTCCAGAGTGTACCCAAACTATCACACAGCATCCTCCGCGACCCTCCGGTGGAGGATAAAGTGGTAGATGATCGATGGATGGATGGACTTCTCATTACTGTAACTCATAAAGACCATTTGCTATATCTAGAAAAAATCTACCGGAAAGCAGAGAAACAGAGCTTTGCATCCATATAGTATAGGGTAGCCCTCAGGACTTCCATGGAAAAAACGTCCAATCACAGACAAGATTCACCAGTGGTTTGAACAAGGATCTTTCTGCATGGAGTTTGCATGTTCTCCTCGTGTGTTCACAGGTTTTCTCTGGCTTCCTCCCACAGTCCAAAAACATGCAGAGGTTCATCGGCCACTCTAAATTGGCCGTAGGTGTGAGTGTGAGAGTGGATGCTTGTGTGTCTCTATATGTGTCCCTGTACTGGACTGATGACCTGTCCAGGATGTAGTCTGCTGGGATTAGCTGCAGTGGCCCCCATGACCATCATGTGGAGGATAAAGCAAAAGAAGATGAATGAATGAATGCATTTGCACACTTTTGGTATCACTTCAACATTAACCGCACTATGTATCTGTGATTAGAGCCTCATACATTAATAGATGTGTTTATACGTGCATGTTTATGTGCCTGTGTGTGTGAAAATCTGTAGATTAAAGAAACGTAATCCCGAACTTTAGCCTAAATCATAAACATAAGCCACTTTACACATTACACAGAGTATACCCTCTATTTTAATGGAGTTAAAAACATGTGCTAACAAAACAATAACAATACCCTTAACACACACACACACACACACACACACACACACACACACACACACACACACACACACACACACACACACACACACACACACACAGCCAAAGCAGACGCACAAGTTCAAGTAAACACCATTTCCACTGTGTGCTCAAGCACTCTGCATTTAAAGTGTGTCAACATTTCTCTGGATAAAAAAAGAAGCTTCTCTCATATTTTTCCCCGCCGACAAGTTTTTTCGGCGTTATCGTACTAATCACGTTTGAACAGCTGCAATTTGCTTTGGTTGAACAAAGGCGTTCTAACTAGGTTTTAATTAAGTGTTCCTAATGACCTTAAGGAGATTAGAGGTTTGCCTTCTAATCAATACCAGGCAGAGAGGAGCGAAGGGAGGGAAGAGGAAGAGAGGGGAGGTGGCTAGGGGGCTAGGATAGATGCAAGGAGCAGAGGTGTAAGAGGAGGGAAATAAAAGAAATGAGAGAGCAAAGGAAGGAAGGAAGGAGAATTAGAGGGATGGAGGGAGCATGGGAAAAAAATAGGTGGTTTCTAAAGTCATAATCAATATAAATATGCATTTGTGTTCATAAAAGTGAATGTATACATAAAAGGAATGAGCATAAGAACAACTTAAGCACACTGAGGGTGCGTTCACTCCAGTCCTCTTAAAACGAATCCTAGTCCGTTTTCTCGGAAAGTCCAGTTCGTTTCGGGAGGTGCAACCGCTTAAAAACGTAGGTCTCGGTTTCGCTTCAAGTGAACCAAATGCAGGAAGCGGACTACAACGCAGGGCATTGTGGGTAAACACAACCAAAACAGCATATGTTCACATAAAATCATCGGATTTGATGCAGCTCCATGTTTTGCTCTTATGTGGCAGAAACACAAGTTGTCCCGCATTAAACAACAGATGAGCGAGTTTTTTCTTCTTCATCGTTTGTCTCGTCTTCTAACTCTTGATGCAGCGCCGCCTCAGGCGAGGAGGAGGAATACGTCATTCAAATAGGTTCAGTTTGGTTTGTTTATTGCAAACTCGGAGCGGCTGAATGTTGCAACACCCAGTTGAGTCCCCCAATCGTATACGGAGTCTAGCGGAAGACGATTAGGTGTGAAAATGACCTAAGAGAACACAAAGGTGTTTAGTTTACTCATCTCTATACAAAACAATTGAGACCTTCTCTGTTTCTTCTCTGTTTCTTCCCCGTTTTCTTCCTCTGTGAGAGGCTGAAAATGACATGCAACCACTGTGTCGCAGAGGCGACGATCAAGAGCTCTGTTCGCCGAGAAGAGTTTCTTCTTATCCTCTTCTCAAAAGACATTTGCATAGATTTGCAGAGACAGTGTGTGTATGTGTGTGTGTGTGTGCGTGTGTCCGCACAACAGAGAACCCCGACATGCACTGATTGTACTAATTTATTCAGCACAGACACATTCAATTCCGGAGACTGAAGTGCTATCACACAAACAGGATTAAAACCCGGGATGACGATCATGCAATTAATATTCCCTCATTTTCTAAATGACTTATGTATGACTTATATTTGGCTAAATCGTATTTGCTCGTCTAATAACATCAAGGGTAATATGGTAAATGTAGGCCGCGAAAAACGTATCCCTGCAAGTCTGCGCGGCAGCATGAATATGTATAGAGACATCCTCGGCCTCACTGCTGATTAGGGAAAAGGAGAATACATTCACGGTTCGTCTGTGTATGTTGTTTTTTGTCACGCGCGCGCACACACACACACACACACACACACACACACACACGCACATACTTGCATGTTAAAAACCACATTTTAAACCCTGAATAATCATATA
This sequence comes from Microchirus variegatus, assembly GCF_963457635.1. Taxonomy (NCBI): domain Eukaryota; kingdom Metazoa; phylum Chordata; class Actinopteri; order Pleuronectiformes; family Soleidae; genus Microchirus; species Microchirus variegatus. Next base: position 19,852,334 of record NC_139815.1, on the reverse strand, counting down.
TCTGCCACAGATTTTAGCATGTGTGCACATACTGTGTGAAAAGACTGGGATTGGTTTATTCTCTCAGGGAGGAACAGTATCATCATCTTCTTCTTCTTCTTCTTTTCCGGATGGGGTGTGTGGTAACAGCAGCATCACAACAGTGTATGTGCTTCAATAAAAAAAGTTAAAAAAAAACTTCTACATTAAAAGCCCAGCTCGTCAAACCATCAGCTCAACACCTACACACTCCTCTGACTTTCTCTATATCAGGTGTTGTTTAACAAATCTAAGTGAAAAACAAGAATCTTTCACTTGTAGCTACTCTGAAAGTGAACTTTCTTCTCCATCCCTCTGTCTCTCATTAAGGTTCTCCTGACTCTCTGCCCCGTGAGGTCCCTGTTTCTTCTACTGAGAGAGGCAAAGTGAGGGTTTTATTTAAATATGTGCTGCTAAAAATACAACTCAATCTACCAGTAGAGGAGTTTGCCTTTAATGTCAACACGATGGGAAAAGTGGCCTGGACACAATGCCATGGGGACCTATAAGTAAACTCTACATGTCGTACGTCTCTCGTGCCAACATAGAATTGAAAAAGTAAGAATGACCAAGTTCTTCTGGGTAAAAATCACCAAATGATGCAGAAAAGTGTATTTAACCCACGAGTATCCACTCACACTGCACAAGCCACATGTTAGCGGGTGTTAGTGACTTTCTTGAGCAGTGGAACAGAGATAAAAGATGACAAACATGTACTCCTCATTTCAGTCACTTCTGTCCTCCACTCTCCACAGGCCCTGCTCCCCCTTTCCCTATAGTTCGCTCCATCCTATTCCCCCCCCCCCCCCCCCCCCCCGCCCCAGTGCCCTCAGTCCCTCTCACCGTCCTCCATCACCCCCCTGTCTTTCTTGTCCTTGTTTTATGCAGCATTTTCTATAAATAGATATATATATTTAATCCATGTTCATCATTCATCCCCCCCCTTTAGCCTCTAAGTGAAATGCACCAGAAAGTAGATATAAAAACTATTTGGCTTTTCCCAAGCTTTCAGTTTTCATACCCTCAAGTCACGGTGTCCATATGTGTGTGTGTGTGTGTGTGTGTGTGTGTGTGTGTGTGTGTGTGTGTGTGTGCCCCCTATCGAGGCAGAGGCCAGTGACACCCTCAGGGCTGTGCTGTCCAATCCCCTCCATGCTGCGTTTCTATAGGATTGAATTAACCTCCTGCATCTCTTGACAATGCACATACACATAATCATCCAGTCTCTCACACACACACACACTTTGTCTCTGCCAATCACCTTTCTCCTGTCAAGGCTAAATTATTAGCTCGGGGCAACTATCATCACTTACATTCACACATGGGGATCAACCGACTAAACACACAGCATTCTTTCTTTCTTTGCTTTAAGAGTAAGAGACGATAAGTCGCGTGCTGAGCGGCACAACGGTACTTTAAATGCAAAAAAAAAGTTGTATGCTTGTGACTGTCACTTTAAAACAAGGTTTTAAAGAAACAATAATCATTAAACCAATATTCAAATTCAACATGAATAACATTTACATTTTAAAAGTAAAAAATGCATATAAAATGTGACATTTAACCTGTGTCCTTTCCTGTGACTATTTCAAAATAAAAGTCTGGGTGAATTGTGAATGTGTGAAACAGATTTGTGGTCTGTATTTGTCAGTAACTTTAGATAAAGAGCTGGTTTGTGGGCCACATCCGGCCCCAGGGCCTTATGTTGCCCATGTGTGGTGTCGACACTTTACATGAATACAGTTGTACTAAGACTAGATCGATTTAAGTTGGACTAAGAAAAACCAAATTATTGTCCTAATTAGACTATAATCTGACTTTTAACATGCATGTAAAGCAGGGGTGTCAAACTCATTTTCACTGAGGTCACATCAGCATAATCCTCAATTTACCCTCAAAGGGCCAGATGTAACTGTCATACAGAATAAATGTAACCAAATATAACGTAAAATAAAGGTAACTACTGTGTAACATATTGCTAAATAACTTTCTGTATTTATTACTTATTCAGTTTCACTCGTCGTATGATGCATATACAATGATACACTGTGATCTAGTGGCAGTACCGTCACTTTGTGGGTAACACAATTGCCATGCATTGTGGGAAATGTAGTTTATCGTCAACGCACGCCTTAGAGCAGCATAGACTTATTTTAACACAGATTTTTAAGACCAATCAATCACTCGCGGGCCACATAAAATGACGTGGTGGGCCACATCTGGACCTCGGGCCTTGAGTTTGACACATGTGATGTAAAGGCTCCGAATGTTCGTTCTAACAACCAGGATATGAGAGTCAACAATTGTGTGTCAAATAAATGAATATATAATGAAACACTTTGTTTTAATACGTACATTGAAGACAGTGATCTGCTGGCACAGACACAGTATATTCTAAAGGAGCTGCCACATCCTGAAATATGTTTAAATGTGGTTCTTGAGGACAAGAAAGACTTTTATCATTTCATTTGAAGGACTGAAATGTAAATGGAAAAACGAGTTGGTGAAACTGTTTGCGCTTTAAATTTTAAGTACCACGTGTTATTAAGGCATTCGTCCTAATTGGCTTTCGAGGAAAAAGTGGCCACTGCATATCAAACCTTCAGGCTGTCTATTGGCCACTAGAGGGGGATTTAAAGTGGCACTAATTCACTGGCCAGTGACACGTCAGACTATTTATTAAAGTACACTAACTTAATGAATGGCCCATAGAATGGAGAGTTAAAACATTTACTGTCCTAAGAGAGAGATGGAGAGCAATAGAAACAGAGAGGGTGGAGAGGGAGGAGAAAAGAGAGGGGGAGTGTGAGAATAAATGGCCCATCGTATGGAGTTAAGGCGTTTAAAGTGCAAATAGACAGCTGACCCTCTTACAGCTCGCACATACAGTGCAATGCACACACACAGTCACCTAAAGCCACTTTACACCCGGGCCAGATAAAAGGCTGCGGGAGAGAAAGGAGAAAGGATGACGCAATGAGGTTAGAATGTTAGAACGAGGGATAAACGCGAGGCGAGCGAACAAAGGTGATTTACAGTTATAGCCAAAAAGATAAAAACAGCTGAGAGAGGAAGAAAAACAAGTGTTGTGGAGGAGATGATGGAGGAAATTTGATAAAAAAAAGACAGACAGCGTTCACAAAACGCACTAAATTGATGGAGCGGAATCTGAATTTTCAGTGGGTTTTTTTTTCGAGACAGAAACTGGAACGAATGCTTTGTGTGTCGCTGCACTCCTTATCTGTGCTGCTGCACGTGTGTGTGTGTGTGTGTGTCAGGAGAGCTGGATGCCGTGAAAGGCCATTACCACCGTGAGTCCATGTCACGATGCCTGTGAAACCCAAGGGAACTCCACCACTGATACAAGGGGACATGAGGATAACACACACACACACACACACACAGAGAGAGAGAGAGAGAGAGAGAGAGGGGATGCAAACCACATATAAATAGTGCTTACACACAGCAAGGATCACACAATAACCCAACCTCACACACCACATGCACACACAACATACATTATATAAATATATGTATATAAACACACAGGAAAAGCAGGTTTAATATCGCCAAACCTCTCTCTCTCTCTCTCTGACACACCATCAGTGTGAAGCTGCCACACATTAGCACTTCACAGGTCACGGCCTCTAAAACAGATATGGTCATCCTCAGAGACTGACGCTGTGTTAGAGGCAAAAAAAAAAAAAAAACACTTCCAAACTTTCTCTCAAAGCCAATAAGAAGCGCTCGGAAATGATCAGACGACAGCGTGAACTCTGCTGGAACAAATCTAACGTGATAGAATAAGTCTGAGTTCCACCCAAAGCAGAAGCCAGATTTTATCCTAAGACTAATATTAATGCATCGCGATCCAAGACCATCATGAACCTATAGGGAGGGGCGGGAGCATGGAGATATATAGCTCGTGATGCCCAAGCAGAAGTCAGTGCCATTAAATTACTGCAGGAGAAAAAGGGGGCACAAGGAGACGACACAGATTAAACAAGCATCAATCAAACCTCAAACGTTTATGTTTCCTGTTTGAATTAATTCATAGAACATTACAGTCTGCTCCTCATGGCAAATGTTTGGTTCTGTGTGTGTACTTTAAAGGTGCCATATGTAAGAATGTGGCCAAAAACAGTTACTACATTCAAATTCAAAATATCGAGGTCTTTTATGTTCGTTTTCTGACGTAACTGGCAACCCGTGGTTGCTTGGCAGCTGAGACTCTACTGACTGCAATGATTGGTAGACGGCGGTATGTGGCGCCACATGACGCCAAAACATGAATTCAAAACATAAACACGATTTGCAGTCTGCAAAAGATTGTTTATTATGCAAATATTTTGTCTGTACTGTTGTTGTTGTTCAGTTTGTTATATGAACATTATTCCTCAGTCTCTGTGTTTAGATTTATTACATAATGCACCTTTAACCAGCACCTTCTTGAGTTTTTTTTTTTGAAAGTAGAAGAAACCAGATTTTTGTCAACACTTTTTAAGAAGCAAAAAAAAAAAGTTGATTTAATCATAGAAAAATATTGTATTTTGTTGTTTGAAAATGTTCCTTGTGCTCTGTGATTTGTTCTTTGCGCTGTTTTTTTTTGTTTGTTTGTGGGCGGGCCTTAGGAAGCTGCCTGCTGATTGGCTGGATGTTTTGGTAGATGTGACAGGTGAATGGAGCAGGAAGTCGCTGTCCGTCTGGAACTCGTTCGTTCGCCTTCAACATGCAACCATATAATTCCAAGTATCTAATGTTTATAATCTGACAAACATATTATATATAATATGTTTGTCTGTTATATATAACAGATATTTATTTTATAATTTTTTTTACTTTGCTCTACTGCTGATAAAGTTTCTTTAAAAGTGAATCTCAATAACTTAACACAATGGGTTTTGTTTGAACTGGGCCTTTATCTTTTTTTTTTTTTTTTTATTTAACTTTCATTAAGTTGTTTAAAATATAACATATAACACTTTCATATCTGCGAGGCAGCTTCTATGACTGTGTCTAGACGAACGGTGTCGTTAGGTGTTATGGGCGGCCATAACTCTGAGGCAATGATAAAACGGTTAAACTTAATGCATGTAAATGGAAAAGGAAATGGGGCCGAAAAATTAACCCTGTGGGACCCCAAAAATAATGTCTGCTATGGACGACTTAGTTAGTGGTGATTTCAAGAGCTTTATCAGAAAAAGCCGGCTCATCAGTGTAATCAGCAGTGACAGATCGAGCACTTTTCACTGCTTATAAACGGTCAGAAAAACCCGTGTCATCCGTTTCATCTGTAGCGCTCAACTACTTAGTGTAAAACATTAATATCACAAGAAGAATATGAGTAAACGTGCAGATAAATGCAGGAGGAGGATCCTACGAGAGAAGATGTGCCGGATAAACGGATGAAGGATATTTGGAGCGAGAGACCCTGAGATGGAGGGATGGATGTAGATTCAGCCAGAAGGTGGAGGAGGAGAAGAGAGGAGTTAAGTTGGCCATTAGCGATGCGGCATGTGGAGCCCACTCATACATGCGTTCCACAAGGTTAACGATAAGAGCCTCTCTAGCAGCTGAAATGCTCAAGTAGCTTTTATCGTATCATAATAATGAATCAAAGATAAAATAAAATAAATGAAGTCCAAGAGGCGAGCGAGTGAAATAAAACATATGTGCAGTGTGGCGGGGGGTGGAAGAGCAGGCAACAACCCCAGATAGAAAAAAAAGATTGGAGAAATAATACAGAAAAAAAAAAAAGGAAAAAGAAATGGAACAAGAGTCTCGGTCTCTGTTGCTTATATCGTTTTATGTCATCTGGTTGAAAAATATTTGCCTGTGGGTCAGGACTCCCCCTGTTAGAGAAGGCTTCTTAAAATGCTTCACAGCTCTCTGCTACATTAAATGTCTGGCCTGTGCGTCCCATTTACTGCTGCTGGCTATGGAGGGAGGGAGAGAGAGAATAAGAGAGAGAGAATAAGAGAGAGAGAGAGAGGTGTGAACGGGCTGCATGTGAGAAAGTAGAGAAGAGAATTAAATCATGTACAAACAAACAATAAAAGCGGGAAAAGAATCAATGAAAAACGACAAGATGTCTGAAAAGAGTCATTGGTTTTCTTATGTACTCTTCTTTTTACTGTTGTACACGACAGTCTTACAGTGTGTGTGTGTGTGTTTGTGTGTGTGTGTGTGTTTGTGCCCTTGGCAAAAGCAGGAGATGTGGACATCTAGAAGGGACAGTAGTTAACCACCCACCAGAGCAAGCTGTTACCACTTCCTCTCGCCTCATCCCATCTTTTGTCTTCTTCCTCTCACCCTATATCCTTTCATTCTTAATCGCTGTCTTTCTTATTTTATTTGAGATAAAGGTAACGGTAGCTGAAACAGAGCAGTGGGATTAAGTCTGGCAATGTATTTGTTGACTATATTTGGTAAAACGTTAATTATTTTTATGACCCTACCTTTATAAGCCTGGAAGCTGAGATTATATTTGGAGAGTTTGACTGTGAGCATTTGTCCATCTCGTGGTTTGTGATTTGAAGTCGAAGCAGATTACGCAAAGGAAGAAGAATGACATCCTTTCTGGTGTGTGAAGGCCACCGTAGTTCCCTGATGCAGGTTTACATACAAGTCAATGTGCAGATGTGAGTAGAGGCATATTTTGCTTCGGCTAGGCAGTGTCGCGTGATTTTCCCAGACAAGCGAGTTGAACATTTCTCTATCTCTTCTCAATCTCTTGCAGAAACGTCTGCAGAGAAGAAACCGCCATCCGTCGCGTGAGGTTTTACAACCAAGAAATGCAAAGAAAAATAACCAAAAAATAAACTGACTTCTGGAATTCGCTTGATTGGTGACTCAAAAGTGCACTAAAGTGATCCAAAAGTGCGATTTGAAAATTCAAGAGTTCAGAGTTAAGTTGTATTTTAGTGAGTTGCTGCTAGCTCAATCCTTTCAAATAAGAAAACTTTTAATTGGAAAAATCCAGTACGGTACCAGCCAAACAAAAAGATGTGGCAACACACTTTGTGTGTGCAAAATACCACGTACAGTGTTGTTTTTGAGTGGTTTTACTAACAATATCTAACCCAAACAACCTCTCAGCTGGACCGTGGTCAACCCAGAGGTGATGTCACACCCACTTCCGACAGAAGGCACACACGTCTTTGGCGACGTAATCAAAAAACGACCAAAAGTGCGTAAAGAATTCGAGACACAAGACAGATTTCAAAATTGGAAGCCTGGTTTTAATTGATATTGCTCTACTGTAATAATCCTGAAAGGCATAGTCTGGAGTAACACGTAATGTTTGAACTCATCGTAGTTTAAGTTACAGAATCATAGGTCTCTCTTTTTGCATTGAACAATATATACAATGTGAAATAAATACATTTACACAAATGGACATTATTGTTGGAGCACACTTGTATGATACACGTCACAAAAATATACAGGTAATTGTTTTTTGTTTTTTTTTCTTTTTTAAGTTTACTGATGTGAAGCACATCTAAAATCTACGGACATGTTTTTAATAAACACTACAGGGTTCTTCTCCCAAACACAAGTCTTTCCCTCTATGCAAGGGGGATTTTTTTGGGGGGGACGTGAAAATATCCCTTAAACCCAGTCGTGTGTCAACTTTTCTCTCCTTCTCTTCCTTGAAGTATTTTCTTCATATTGCAAATTCAGACTGCAGGTTTTTTTTTTTAAGCTGCAGCACGAGTGGCAGTTACATTTGGGGAATAAATACAACTTAATGACTTAACTCTGTAGAGATAGATAGACACAGTTTGGCCGTAGCAGGTTCAGGGGGCAGCCACTGACAAATGTACAATCCCTCTTTGTCACTACAGCTAAATAACTCCCTCGGGTTCCAGCTAAGCTATTGTTACATGGAGCACTTGCAGCTAAACAATCTTAGGTGAGAGCGGTAACACGGCGCCGCCAAAGAGCAAACCAGGTCAAACTCTTTCTGTGAAAAGCCCAGACAGTCCTTCTTCCACTGCTCCTCGTTTGAAAACACCAGTCGCTTTTGTTTGGTTTGGTTATTTCTTCTTTTTTTTTCCTTTTTACGGTTTTAACACTAACAGCAGTATAATTCCAATAGATACTAAAGCATTTGGATCGAAAAAAAACGAACACAAAAAAAAGTGCAATTCTTGCCTCGTCATTGTACAGTCACCAAGATATTGCTTTTTCACAAAATAGAAATGAAATAAATAATCTCTGGCCCTGCGCGTGTGAATGATATCTTTGTTCGAAGTCATAGCAACACTTTTGAAAGAAACACACGATCGCCCCCTCCTGATTTAAGCTGGTAGGTTTCACTTCTGATTTGCAATAACTGCTGATATTTAGCTGTGGAACATGGCAGCGTTTTAGCAGGAAACGACAACTTAAAGGTGCCATATGTAAGAATGTGGCCAAACACGGTTACTGCATTCAAATTCAAAATACCGAGGTCTTTTAGGTTTCGTTTTCTGACGTAACTGGCAACCCGTGGTTGCTCGGCAGCTGAGACTCTACTGACTGCAATGATTGGTAGACGGCGGTAGGTGGCGCCACATGCCAAAACATGATTTGCAGTCTGCAAAATGTTTTTTTTTATGCAAATATTTTGTCTGTACTGTTGTTGTTGGTGAGTTCAGTTTGTTATATGAACATTATTCCTGAGTCTCTGTGACATATTAGGAGGATTTTACGGCCAGTTGCTTTAGATTTATTACATAATGCACCTTTAAAATAACCGTCATAAAATTTTATACATTGAGCATTTCCCCACTATCAGAAATGTAGATTCTTCCAGCCTAAATCACCTGAGGGGAGTATGGAGTCATGTGTTTCCTTCTTTCATTGTTGCATCAAGTTTTTTCTGGAGGGCACAGGGTCAGTGTGACAAACGAAACAAATTAAATAATTCATAAATAAATAAATAAATAGAATAAAATAAAACCTTTCTTTGATGAACTGCACATAGAGTCATGTAGAGTCTTTCTGACGAGTGTTTAAAATAATAATAAAAAAAAACAAAACAAGGAAAAGAACTCTATGTACAAAATGCAGATGAGAAATATTTCCTGCATATTTCCTCGAAAACATTAGGTTTGTCTTTTCATGATAAATTCACACCAAATGCAAAGACAAGATAATAAATATAAAAAAGGCAATGCAAAGAACCAAATTTTGTGTCACTAACACATCTCAATTTGTTTTTTCATCATTCGATGTGACTGAATCTGAAATATTTGAACCTCCGGGAACACAAGCAGGATTTCATTAGGACAGAAATATTTAAATCAGATATGCAACATAAACTTTATTTTGGGGGGGGGGGGCATTTGGTGTGAATGCACCAATATATTTCTGAAGAACCTTAATATCTTTGAATTCATGCCATCTCTTTGTCCGGATATATATATAAATCATAAGGTACAGCAAACAAAAAAAAAAAAAAAAAGAGGAAAAGAGTCGTCCTACTGTAGTGAAGTGAAACCACGAGCCCAAATTCAACATGTTGCTCTTTGTCCTCAACATTTAAGCAAAACACAGCAGCGACTTCTGCTCGTCACTGCTCAGATTTACTTTGTAAAGCTGAAAAAAAAAGATACGATGGAAAAAAAAAAAAAATCCTTCTTAATCGTTTGCCTGTGGAAACAGTGCTCTGATAATGATCGAGCCGAGTCGTATGGAAGCCACTTATGTACAGCGAGTTTATCAAAAAAGAGTCACCTACAGTTCTGTATTACTCAAAAATGTCCTTTTCAATTTGCCTTTATTTAAACCTAAAGATATAGAATATATGGTTTTACTCTACAGGGACGTTACACAAATGATCCCTTTTTTTAAATAATCGTAAAGGTGTTTCTTCATTTAGATACTAAATATTTAATAATTTTCCGTATGTAACGTTTAGTGAAGATGAATAGTGTCCTTCAGCGTCTGGTGGTCAGACGAGTTTAAGTTTCTAGAAGAAGAAGAAGAAGAAGAAAAAAAGAAGAGCCTTATATTTGGTTCGGTTCATTTTAGAGAGAATCCGGCACCCAGACCCTCCAGCAGACTGATCCGACTGACAGACAACATGGCCGCTAGTCTACTGTGTGACGTCTAAAGAAGAAGAAGAAGAAGAAGAAGAAGCACACGTCACGAGATTACAGGAATCACTACGAGGGAAAAGCACACAGTGTCGCCTTAGAGGACTGAACAGAGGAGGAAACAGAGGCTTTAACAGAAAGGAAAAGGGATCAAAATTAATCAAATGTAATAAATAAATAAGATTAAAAAAACAAAAAAAAACAGTAAAAACACATCAAGGCTGATCTACATTTTTTTTTGTATATTTTTCTCCAGTGTGTTTCCAATAAAATGTCTTATGTTAGAATTATAATCTGTATCATTTATTACAATATACAATGCTCAAGAAGGCTGAAGCCCCGCCCCCCCCCCCCGCTCTAATAATAGTGACGGGTGATGTTAGAGGTCGACTACAGCTGCGGCGCTCGTCGGATGTTACAAAAATGTCCGTTAGATGACGCCATAATCTAGATTATCACACAAATAATATCATAAAGTAGTGAATCTCGTCCCCTGTGATCCTTTCCGCCCTGTGCGTTCCTGCTCTAACGATGACTTTACGTGACGATGTGTGACAGTTTCCTCTTAGCCTCCACGTCCTGTTTCTGGACAGTTTGAATTGGAAAAACAACACTTTTGACGTCCTGTGTCAAAGACGGTATATAGATGACATACTTAGAATGATGCTGGAATTGAAAACACTATGGTATAAGTTAAAAAAGTTATTTAAATGTCCAAATTAATGATATTAAATCACGTTGGAGAAGAGTAACCTGTGGAGTGCCACAAGGTTCAGTATTAGGGCCCCAAGTTATTCATACTTTACTTAAACTATTATGTGCACAGTATCAGAATTATTTATCAATAATGATGAAAACACGTCGCCTAATCCAGCCTTAAATCCAAATTAAACAAAGATATAATTCTATACATCTATAACCATTCAGTTTATTGGTATGTCGGACTAATGATGTTTAAACTTTACGGTCAAACAACAGGAAGTGGACTCGTGCGCTAAAATGAAACTGTCGGTGTATTTTCTATCTATCACGCGTGGATGACGTCTGCATTTCCTCCGGTACAAAGTCCAGATTTAATCTCTGTCCGCACGTTCTGTCGTACGGCTAAAAAAAACTTAGCAACCCCTACACAGAACAGGGACAGATCTGAAGTCGTGGTCTCTCTCTCTCTCTCTCTCTCTCTCTCTAACCAGATTAAATAAAGTAGTCAAACTAAAAGGTGCCGACATTAAAAACCGTGTATCAATTTGCCAACTAAGGCTTGTATAGTTTCCTAATTATTGGCTGTTTACATTGCCTCTTTAACCCTTGTACCAACCATTAAATAGCAGCATTAAAATCTCATCCTGACATTCCTGCTCCGTATTTATTCTTGTCTAACTGTTTACTAACAAAGGAAATGGGCTAACGACTGTTATCTAATAGCTTTATGGCAAGTTACACAGAGACGAAGAGAAGCTACAAACTCCTCCAAACTCCTCAGCTTCTCTTTCCCAAATGTAAGACTGGCACGTTACGTCAATACTGCAGACTTAGTCCATGATGCACAAACCCCTCCGTTAAAACCACTATTGCCCAGAGTTTCTAAGATAAACGCTGATTTGTTAATACATTATCACTTGTTATATTTATAGATATATATGATAATCGCTGAAAGTGGTCAAGCTGAAAACAGGAAAGACATATTGACTCGAGTCAGTTTTTAAGAAGACAATATCAATACCCTCAAAAAAAGAAAGAAAAGCCATGGTATATGTCATATACAGGATGACAATTATTTACAACCCTAATAACACTATCATCGCTAAGATTATTCTTAAGAAATCAAGAAGAAAATAATAAATAAGAAGTTTGAATGCAACAATTTTTTTTTGTTTGTTTTTTTTAAGTCAGTTTTGACCGCCACACTCTTTCCCTTCTGCTTTTGTATCGCAATGAGCAACTGAAGCTTCCTCCTCATCACTCACTGAATGAATGAACCACAGAAAAATATCTCTCTCCTGACGCAAGAGAGGAAGTGGAAGCAATGAATTCAAAAGGAGCAAGGAGAGGGAGATGTGCCAAAGAGATGGGGCTTCTCAGTAGTTTTTTTGGCGTTAGGGTAATGACCCGGCTCTGGACTATTCATAATTCTCATCGGCAGCAGACTGAAATCTTGGCAGGTACGGGAGGGGAAGAGAGGCAAAAACCTGAGCCACAGAGCAGCTGAAAATGTTTCACAGGTGTGTAGTGTCTCAATTCAGGGACCCAAAGCAATGAGGGATCCAATGGTTCCCCCAAAGGAGACAAACCCTGCACTGAGACTCTTAAAAGTGTAGATCGAGCGGTTTGAATATTTGAAAACATCTTCAGCCTCCTCGTGTGACTGTTGTAATAGTGACAGGTTTGAGAGGGGCGGGGTCACAGGTCAACAACAAATCCAACTAATAATGAAGTTGTAATTGAAGTCATGGGAAAACCAAGAGGTGACAATGGAGCGTGGTGGGGGGAGAGCCAGAGAGAGAGAGAGTTTACAGCTGTGGTTTATAATCCTAGTCCTGCTGGTTTAAATCTGAACTACAACAGATTGACAAATAAAAATGTTGCAGCAGAAAAAACCAGCAGGTTCCTCTTGAAGGCCAGGAGTGGGGGGTCAGAGTGGAAACAGTTTAGGGCTGTGACAGTTTTTTTTTTTTTACGTTTGCTGGCATCCTCTGAATGGATGAGCTCCATTCTTTGGCAGGGCAAAAAAAATCCTCCTCCTCTTTCTGTCCATCCATCAAAAAATGTTCACTGTACATGAAATGTGACAACAAACATCGTTAATACTTCTTTAGTGTTCTTTTTTTTTGTCCTTCTCCCCCACGTGTTTTTTGTTGAACACCTAAAAAAAACTGTTGTGGGGGGAAGAGAATGGGAGGGGGGGGGGGGGGCGGGGGAGACATGAGTGCAGTCTCTCCAAACTCAAATGATAGTTAGAGTTTTTAAGTGTCTTTCAAATCATTTTTCGCTTCCGTCATTAATAACTTCCTGCGCGTTATTAACTGCATAAGTGACTGTTTGGATCGTCACCGTGGAAACGGCGAGTTCACGTCAGTCCGTCGGTGTCGTCCCCAGAGCACAGATTCAAACACGTTTCTCAAGTCGGTGGAGTTTTAGGAGTTCAGGTCAAAGGTAAAATGTACTTGTTTATTCAAAGGAAGGGGGGTGGGGGGGGACTCATCATCAGAAGACGTCATTCCAGGACATATTTCTGTGTGTGTGTGTGTGTGTGTGAGGTGTAAGAATGTGTGCGTGTCAAAGAGAAAGAGGTCATTCAACGTTGCTGTTCAGAATTTTGAGGTGAAGCTTGGGTGGTTCAGACTGGTGTCTGGCTGTCCTCCGTCCACGTCCCCCCCGTCCTCACACCTTGGCTTCCAGCAGCTCCAGGAAGAGTTTATGCATGGGGACTTTGCCGTCCTGCTTGATGCTGTAGAAGTGCTGCACGGCCTTGGTGGAGGTCTGGCGGAGCAGGGGGAGGGTCATGAGCATCTTGCCCGTCCGGCGGGGATCCTCCTGGTGCTGGGAGGCCTCGTAGTCCTGCAGGGCCTCATGGAGCACGTCCTGGAGCTTCTGTACTGCGTCCACATCTTCGATGTGCATGGAGTCTGGAAAAGGGGGAAAAAAAAAATAAGAGCAGAAAATATAAATACATGTGATAATAACAGGCCAATAACAGGTTGGTGTGATGGTTAGCGCTCTTGCCTTTGCATCCATATCCTCCTCTGGTTTCCTCCCACAGTGCAAAAACATGCAGATTTGGAGATTAGATCTTGATATTTCACGTTTCGAAAGTTTTGGGAAGAGTAGTACTGCCCCGTCCTTTAATGTTAATAAAAAGTTAATATTTTGGCTATGGAATAAACGCAAGAGGTGTATGATTTTTTAACAACGCACCTTGAAATCAATGGAAAGTGCTCTAATAAAACGAAAAAACTAAAAGCAGTTCCACTCCAGTAACAAGCTTATATGTTTGTTGACGCACAGCAGCTGTGTGCGTGTGTGTACCCGTAATCTCTCTTTGAGGTGTCGCAGGAGGAAGGAGCGCTTCAGCGTTTGTGTCTGTAAAAGCTGAGGATGTCCCTCAATAATAATGCTCCATATCACCCCTGAGGGAGGCAAAGTCTTAATGTGAGCTGGCCTTTAGCTCCCAACCTCCGATCAATGTGTCCGATCAATGACGACATGCATGTTAAATAATAATCACAAGGCAACTATTGATAGGCCCCCCCCCCCACACACACACACATACGTACGTACTCTACACACTCACCACGCTCTCATAGTACTCATTAAAAATTACAAAGATTCTTTAGAAGTAAATTAATTAATTTACTTTATACCGTATATACTCTAATTTATAAACACAATTATCTATCTATCTATCTATCTATCTATCTATCTATCTATCTATCTATCTATCTATCTATCTATCTATCTATCTATCTATCTATCTATCTATCTATCTATCTATCTATCGAGTCAGATTTAGTTTTTAATTTTTAGCATTTTATTATATTCTTCTCTGTCACTGTCTGATGGTTTGATATAATATTCCAGCTTCTGTTGTGTAATTCTTCTTTTTTAACTTGAAAAATCTCTCTCTATATATATATGTACTATTGATGGATGTATTTGACCTATACCCTATATTCTTCTAGGTTTTATTTTTAACTAAGTTCTTACAGGTCTCTACCCCACCCTCACTCATACTTTAATTTTCTTCATATGTGTGTGTATCAATCCCACACAGAAATAAAAACACAATCTATGAATGAACAGCTCTGACCTGTAATTAGCAGCACATCTATGAGTCATTGTTTGTTTAGTGTGATGTCATACAATATAGATATAAAGTGGTAATATGTGCCTGCATGTGTTTATTGACTGGAACAGGTGAATTGATTGTATTTGATGTGTTTTATGTGTTTATGTTTGTTGTTGCTCCTGCAGCTCTGTATTGACTCATGATCCATGCACACACTCGTCACAGTGTTGCTCTCAGACAAATATGACGCACAAATATACACCGACGACAAAAGAGTTGGATGCATATATAAAACATACGTTCAAATGAAAGGGGAAACTTGAAATTGATATACAGCGTGGGCAAAAAAATAAATGAAAGATGTGAACACAACAGCTTACAACAAACACACACAAACACACACACACACACACGTATAGTTGGATCTATACAGTGTAATGCATGTATCAGTATTCAGGAGCAGATAGTGGTTTGGTTTCTATAGAGATCAATAGAAAATTCAATCAGTCTTCACATTTTCTACTTTTTTCCCCAGTTTGCATAACAGTGTGTGTTCCACTTGTCTGGGAATGATATTTGACTTTAGATGACTAATAATGGAGGATATATATATATATATATATATATGTACACATTTGTATTAAATCAGTTTCTGTGAGCATAATTCACAAGTACAGGTCAAATATATTTGACAAAACAAACTACATTGCTTATTTCTGCATCAACATGAGCATGAGTGTGACATCATCACATTCATTCCCCTCTTCATTCAGGTGGTTTTCCTGAAGCTTCTCATTAGCATATGTTAAACTGCAGTTTAATGAGTTTGAAAGAGTTTTTGATTTAATATAGTGTGTGTTTGGTATTTAAACATGGCCGCCCGCCTGTGCCATGACCCTGCACTACACTCTCGAGTAAAACAGCAGGCGTTAATGAGCACGAGCACATAAGGCTGTTAAAAACACACACGTTAGCACACACACGTCACACGCACACACACACACACACACACACACGGCTAGTTTAGCGGTCTTTACATGTGAGGCACGTTTGCTAACATTTCTTAAGGCCTGGCTTCATTAATGCAGATGATTAGCATCCTGTGAATTAATTAGTGTCAGTGCCCTTCAAAATGCTAATGCTAGCATTCTGTTGTCTTGAAGAGCAGTTACACAGAGTCTGGCAAATGATGAAGTTCCTGTTTGGGTGTCGGCTGTTTCCAGTGAAATCCTTTTTTAAAAAGAAAAATAAGACCATTTGAAATGTGAGTTAACGTTGAGGTGAACTTTAAAGGGGAAATCATTCATATTAATCTGGTTTAAGACTTAATGTATTGGCTGCGATTATAGGGAAAATCTTCTTTTTCACTTTCAGAACAAAAACAAATATAGACCAGATTGTGGTTTTCCATATGCCCTCAGCATCTCACTTAAAATATTATTGTGGCAAGCAAACCTGTGCAAAAAGTACTCTTTTGTTCTTCTTTAAATAGGATTAAATTTGTGAAATTTGGAAATACGTCAAAGTTCACTTGGCTTGTTTTTATGAACAAGAATAAAATAAAAAATGTCTATTTTGTGACTTCTAAAGAGTTTAAATTAATCATAACTGACAAGCATTTAAGCCTGAAGATTTGACCTGTAAGCACACACCCCAGGATGTCCATATAAGGAGTTGCATCCAGCATCAAAATAGACACTTTTTAGTAGAGCTGCGATTATTTTGACTGAAACTACGATGGTGATATGATTTTTTTTTTTACATAATTATTCTCATTGTTATTTAAATAACATATTTAACATGATTACTGTGTGAGATTTGTGCAGATCTGCGAGAAACAACGATGTTTTCTTCACTCTATAGAATATAATGTGTATAGGTCAGGACAACATTTTATCAAAAATGATAATTTCCTCACACATTTTGGCTTTAAGAAAAATTACGCCTACTGCGATTTGTTCAGCCTAGTGTCTAGTGTTGTACATCATTTAATCATCACTGAATCTACATAAGATTGAGAATTTAAAAAACCCTCAAAAAAACGACACATTCTCTGGTTTGGAATGCAGCACGGTCAGCTCTAGACAGCTGAACTCAAGTGGGAGTAGCATCATTCATCTAACAACACAAACACAGACACACACACACACACACTTGTTCAGAGCCAGGAGAAATGATTGTCACACACAGTTCATGGGGAAACAATGCCATTAGTTCTGGATCTGCATGACTGTGTTTGTGTGTGGGCAAATATTTCACAATGGTTCACACGTGTTAAGAGAGAAGAAACTGGTGGATTTGGGAGAAAGGATGTGTTTCGAGCAAAGGTGTTGGGATGTTTGTGTGTGTGTGTGTGTGTGTGTGTGTCGATGGTGGCAGACCTGAACAAAAGGCCCCTCCCTCCTTATTCAAAGCTTTCCCATTTAAACACATTGTATTGACAGCTCCCCCCTTGTAATTAAAGAGTACTGAAGAGCTGGCCGGCTTCCAAGACAAAGTTCAAAAGACGGGTCATGGGAGGAAGAGGAGGTGCACGCGAGTGTTTGTGTGTGCGCGTATGTGCGCGCGAGCGCCAGTCAGCTGTCGATGTGGCTGGATACATCAGAGAGGGGGCTTTATTGACGGACTTTGTGCTGTAACGATTTCACCTTATTTAACAGGCATCTGAAGAGACGACTATGCTAATTGTAAAAGGGATCGTCACTTTGTTTAAGAGTATGTAAGGTGTGTGTGTGTGTGTCTCTGTGTGTGTGTGTTTGCATGTGCTAAATGATTGCAGGTATATGTGACTATTATGGGAATGTGTGTTGATACAACTGTGTGTTAATTAGGAGGTTTATCAGAAAATATGTGGGTGAAAGTGTGTGTTGTGTCAGTGGGGTGTGTGTGTGTGTGTGAAATATTGAAATGAGTCCCTTAATGATTCAGTTTAAACGAGTCCCGCGGGACTGTAGATCCCAAGGATTAACTCTTTCCCCACCAGTCTCACTCATGTACTCACAGACTCAAACACATGCAGACAAAGATAACGCACAACAACCACAACAACAACATGAGAGTTTCAAACCTGAGTTAGCCAAGGCGATCGCCTTGAGCGTGACAAATTCCTCCTTCTCTAGTTTCATGGATTTGTATTTCTTGACCAGCTGGAGAATGGCGTTGTTCAGGTCCAGAAGTCCAGCGAGCTTCGACTGATCCTCGTCCATGATGTAGTCCTCAGCGTACACCAGCTGCAGACAAAAACAAACACACACACACACACAGGAAGGTGAAGTGGTTCCAAAAGTACATCGTTTTATAAACACAAGAGGCAAACATGATGTCGAAGACACTAACCTTGTCTTCAAAGGACAGAGAGCGGTACACCACGCGCAGGATCAAGATCTCCATCCATGCACTCTGCAGTAGACTCATCTGGTCTGCCAAAGACAGCGTGGAGAAACCTGGGTTCAAACAAAGAAGCAAGACAGGTTTTTAACTTAGAAGATAAACGGACTCATTTTCACTTTCTTACACTTGATTTTTTTTTTTATTGTTGACTGTTTGGGCTGATTTAGGACAAAATGTTTGATTATATTCAGTTTCAGGTCAGGTTTGGTGACATTGACTGTGATACCTGTTCTAATTCTGGTAATATTAGCCTGGTTAAGGCTGCAGGACTTTTGTTCCTATTCATAGTGAAATGAATATGAAAATAAAATCAGTGTCAGTCTTGATATTGCTGATATCCCATATAGTTTATAGCTTCATTTTTTATATGCAGTTGACGCATACAGTCCATGTGGTCAGAAGTCTGAAGCAGATGCACAGATAATATTACTATAAATAAGCCTGAATATACTGTTCATGCTCTAAATGAAAGAGCTTTTGAAAGGGAACGTAACAAGAAGTAAAGAGACTTTAAAAAAAAGTCAAGATTATCACTCCTTCCTGAACACCCTCCATCCATCCATGCATCCATCCATCCAGTGGACCACAGACATCCTCCTCCTCTCTCTCACCTGTGCTCAGGGCTGTTCTCTGGGGATAGGTAGGCCTTATCTCCCCCTGACACAACCTCCATGATCAATGCTCACAATCGCAGCTCTCTCTCTCTCTCTCTCTCTCGCACACACACACACTAATTGCTGCTACCGCCTCAAAAACGACTTCTTTCTCCAGTGTCAATCCATGACTTTCTATTTGCCTATGTCTATATCTGTCTGTCTCTCCAGTCTCAATCCATGCCTGTTTTATCTGGCTGTGTGTGTGTATGTGTTTACACACACACACTGACTCGCCATCTGTGTGTCTGACTCTTGTTTACTATGTAGATACATTCGTTTTACAGGTCCTCTTCCTGTCTTTTCTCTGTGCTTTTCAATCTTTTGGTCTTGTACTGTGTATTGTTTCTCCTCGTACGTCAACTGCACAGCTCTTTGTTTCTACTTCTCTTTAAAACAGTTTTCACATCTTCACCTCAATCTTTCGATCACGGCCGTACCTAAGTGAACTACGTCTCCTACTTTCCTTGTCTGTCTCTTTAATGGAACACCTGCCCACACACACCTTTCCTCACAGCTGTCCTCTCCTCACACACCTGTCCATTCACACTTGCCAGTCTGCCTATATGTGTGTGTGTGCGCGCGCACGCGTGTGTCAAGGAAAGTGGCTTCATAGGAAAAGCAAAGACAGTGGCCCATGTAAGCACACCTGTCAGACCTTGCTGCAGTGTGCAGCACGCTGCCAGGAGACGTAGGCAGATGAGAGGGGGCAGATATTCCTTCAACAACATCTGCTGCAGTGTGTGTGTTGGCGCATGTGTGTGTGTGTGCTTGTGAATTGGGGCTCTTATCTCGCGAGCGTGTTGACGGTAGGCGTCTCATTATGTCAAGGTTGAAGGGCTATTGTTGTTTATAATGTGCACTAATTCATTGCATCTTCAACTGTGAACAACCCCTGCACACATTTTGACACACACACTCTCACACAATGTCACAAAAACACACGCGGAAATGAAACCACAGGTGTATGATTTGAAACGCACACAAACGGAGTGAAGGGAGCAGTATCGTTGCCAACTGCCAGTGTCTTCTACTTAATGAAATCATCAGAAGGGATTAGAGGTGAATTTCTTTTGGGGTTTTTTCGTTCACACGTGTGCACACACACACACACACACACACACACACACACGCCTCATTCACACAGACTAATGTCAACATGGGCTGGGAAATAAGCACTGGCATTGCTAAAATTAGCACACGCACAATCTATTCAAACCCAGGGGTCAAGTGAAGAGAAGAGTAAAAATGAGTGAAGGTTAATATCACTTAACTGGTGTGTGTGTCTGTGTGTGTGTGTGTGTGCTGGCATTGGGAGAAGGATTCAGTCAGTTCTCCTTTAATAAAATGAGATCTGATGCCAGTGAAGGCACACATGAGTACACAAGACTATAGCTGTTTTTTTAATAATGCCAGCATCAACAAACATTCTCCCTTGTAATTACACTAAAAATGCACACACACACACACACACACACACACACGGAAACACCAATAATTAAAATCCTTGTGATTAATTTATTGAGCTGAAAGTGCACCTTTTCTTATTGAGATACATCAATGATTTTTATCAGTTTGTGTGTGCGTGTGTTCTCTCACATTCCCACACATACACGTTTCTGTGAGTCTGTGCGGTTCTATGTATATTTCCCTGTGTGTGAGCGCGTGTGTGTGTGTGCGCCTCCTCGACCCCCTCCGCCTGTCTGCGCCGTTCAGCCATCCAATGCCTCTTATCTGTCTGATTAATAGGCAGCCGGCTTCAGGACAAATTAATTAACAGATAACGCCATCTCTCCCTTCTTCCCTTCCTCCATTCCTCCCCTCCTTCTCATGAAGCGATCAATACAGCAGAAGAAAAGAAACATCAATGGGAATTTAGTGCTGATGATGGAGAGAGAGAGGTATTGATGGGGAGAGAGAGAGGGAGAGAGACAGAGAGGAAGAGAAGAAAGTAAAAGGAGGAGAGTTGTGAGAAGGAGGGATGGGGTGGGGACCTTTCTTTCATACCTGTGATTTTGCTTGACAAAGGAAGGTTCCTTATTTGGCTCTAATTACATTTCCTTTCTGCCCATTGTTGATAAGGCATCTCGTACGACGCATGTTTGTGTACGGTTTGAAGGTTCGCTCAGCTGAATGTACACGAACGCAAGGTTACGACACATAACAGAACTGAAAGTCCAGATATATGGGACATTACTTTGAAGACCAATTTTTACAACCTCTAGACAATTATTGCCTGATTTTGCAAGTCTTTCCATTACTTTTTGTAGATGTTAACTAAACAGCAGGTAATCGACAGTAAATAAATAAATGAATAAACTCACACTAATAACACCTAAGGCTCAAAATGTCAATAAAAGGGCCAGAACTTTTTCCAGAATAATGTTCAATATTTAAAAGTTATTTACAATTTACTGCAGGTTAAAATAGTGTATAAATAATTTAAAATGAAGAAAAACAAAAAAGTTGTATTTGAAAAAAACAAAAAAACCTGTTATTTAAAATAACATTTGTATCAAATTACAAAAATATTAAGACAAAAACTATGTAGAGGTGTTTTTCCAACTCTCTCCTCTCTGTTGTCAAAGACAAAAGGGCTATTATGCTACTTATATGCATGCTTGTAAGCACCTAGTTAAAGGTGACTATTTGTTCCCTAATCTTAAGTGTTTTTACATTATTACGGTAATGCAAAGTGATGACCAGCTCTATTGCATTAAGTGTTATGTGATAGTGCAAAACTTTCCTCTCGATGTGCTGTTGGGCTGAGAGTTAAGAATACAACGCTGCAGTGAATCTGTTGCCAGTGAAAATGTATCTGCACATTTCCTGCATGACAATGACCTCGTATAGAGAAGACATGAAACCAGCGACTGGGACCATAAACACCCCAGGAAAATGTTTACAGTCAAAAGTCGCCTTTGTGCGTATCTATAAACAGCGTGTGGAGAATCTCAGTATGTGTGTGTGTGTGTGTTTGCATGTGCCATACATTGTTCTGACAGAAAGAGGCTACAGTGCATTCATGCAGACTTAACCTCTGCTGTTTTCTCTCTCTCTCCCTCTGTGTCTTTTCACTTTTTTTTTTTCCTCCCTCCCCTTTGCTCTGTCTGATACACATATAAAGACAAACTCGCACACAAACAGACGTCGATTCCCAAGCCACCCTGCGGCCAGTTTGTCTGCCAAATGAGTCCTGACTGCACATTTACACCCAAGACCGCACAACAGTCTAGCACAGATATATATACACACACACACACAGGACAGCGCTCTCTCTCACGCCCCAGTTGATACATGGACCCACACAGACACACATGTACAGGAGGCCTATATTTATTTGGTTGTGGTTACAGGGCAAATGGGAACCAGTGGGTACTGAGTGTGATGCTTATGAGTACCAGCGCACTTGTGTGTGTGTGTTGGTGCTACCTGCTGTATACCGACAAAACAACAACATTGTACACATACCTATGTAAGTAGGTGAGAAAACTGGTTGCACATGACATCCCTGTATCTCTTGCCATAGTAAAAAAAAAATACTGTATATTTGTGTGCTATTTTAGAGCACATTTAAAGTGATGTAATAACACTTTAGATTAGGGAACACATATTCACCATTAACTAGGTGCTTACTAACATGCATACAAGTCGCACACTAGCCCTTTATCAGTAAATATTAAGCACATATTAACACTTTATGTAGGAAAAAACTTAATTCATGTAGTAATAGAGGTAGAATATGTGCTTATTAATAAAGGGCTAGTATGCTACTTATTTATGTTAGTAAGCACCTATGCAAATATGTGTTCCCTAATCTAAAGTGTTACCTAATATTGTATTATATTATTATTATGTATATGTAATATATTAATCGAAACGTAGCTGATCGTCAATAATGCCTGTATAATACAATAATACAGATGTGCAGTGATTCCCAGACCTATTTGGTTTCCCATTCACTGAAATCTGAACAATGAAACATCTTAACAACTATAATCTTGAACTTCTTCTATGGATCATTGAGTCCACACTGATATTTTTTTTTTGTCATGGCTTACAAAACGAAATCATAAAAAAAAGGCTGCTCCGTCAGCCTCGACAATGCAACGTGCAGAGATTCACCTACTTATCAAGAGGCATCAGTCTCCAAGGCACAAATAAAAGCTTCACACGTTGTCATAGAAATATAACACAGTGCAGCTTAACTGAATTCACACCACGCACGGCTAGGAGCTGTACTATCAAAGTCGTAGACGAGAGGAATCCTGAACTGGAGTTCAAAATTTCAACTGGTGAGTGACGTGGTGTCATGGTGGTGCCCTGGAAGCACTTCAGCAGTAAATTAAATGTGTAATAACACAAGTGATATGTGAGGAAATAATATGTTCCGACATAGTGCACCAAACCTCTACAACTGGAACACCTTTAATGAGAGTGATATATACAGTTTTATGATTGAAAATGTGCTCGGAGAACAGTTTTTTTTCCTCTATATGTGTGTACTGCAGGGGACACATTTAAATCTACTGGCCCACTGAGATATAGATTGCATTAGAACATGTGAAGATTCCAGCAGCTACAGGAACGTCACTGCCCTGCGTGTGTGCTGTGTGGCTCAAGACTCTCTGTGTTTGTGTTAAATTGTTGCACACTGTAAAGGTAGTGAACTCTCTTGTGATGCATCCCGAGTATACATTTGCGTGTGCGTGTGTCTTCGTATCTCAAACTGTTTTCGTACCATAAGGCCCGACGCCTGCCCAAATGAACACAGACCCCCTGTGATGGCTTTGGCCAGGCTGGAACAACACACACACACAGGAAAACACACACACACACACAAACACACCAGCTGACCCAATTACACAGAGATGCGCAACGAGATGGAAACAAGTCTACACAGAGAAGCAGCTAATTTAGCAGGGCTTAAAAGACACACACACACACACACACTACTCTAAACTCCAATCATGATGCTGCCAGCCAGGCAACTCTCAGTCCACCAATATCTGTCACCACTTCACCAAAACTAGTAAATCATTGAGTAAAAAGATAAAAACACCAACAAACACAAAGAAACAAACAGCTATGACATGTATTTTTACTGTGGGGTCACAGTGATCTTGACCTTTGAGCAACAAACTCTAATCAGTTCATCCTTGAGTCAAATTAAACTTGCAGGCCAAAAAATGTAAAGGGACTTAGACGACACATGAGAGCCAACATTCAGTGATGGTTTACGTTTGGATCATCATCTGACGACATGGTAAACGACTTACTTAGACTACGCATAAGAGCCACCGTACACACCCTCACTCTCTGTTAAACAAAAACGTACACTCACACATCATCATCCCCTCCCATATTGTTGGCTAAAGAATATCTTTTTTCCCCCCTCTATTTCTTCTTCCTTGTACCCTCCCCCCCACATCCTCCCCTTTTTCCCCTGCAAGGCCTCGGGGAGAGTGGAGCAGTCATAGGGTTGCAGTAGCCTCTAATCAGTGTGAACAGCTAGCTAATTACCAAACCCTCAGCCCTGGCTGACTGTTAATTGCATACATTAGACACTATCATCAGCACTGCAAGATTAACACTTACATTCTTCCCATAGCTGTAGTGGAGATGAGTGCTCTGTGTGTGTGTGTGTGTGTGTGTGTGTTAAGTAACAGAGAGTCAGGAATGAAGAGTTGTGTGCTGTAGTCACCCTGTGTGGGTGTGTGTGTGTGTGGGTGTGTGTGTGTGGATGCAAGATACTAATATTTTAAGACTTAATTAGACCCAAAATGGAGATGGAGCAACACAGAGATGGCCATCTAAGAGTCGTGTGTGTTATGGCTGGTGCCATCTCTGGGTTACAAAGGTGGGGAGGGGGGGTGGAGGGGAGGGGGTTAGCCAGTCACCGAGGGCAACCCCATGTCCCCGTGGAGGCGACAGATGGAGTGACATTAAGAGCATTGCAGTGGAGCTATTTCAAATAATAAAATATCAATATTTACATTTTAATTACCCACTTCTAGCTCCACCAGGGCCATGTCAAGGAGCATGGGGGTGGCAGTGTGTGTGTGTGTGTGTGTGTGTGTGTGTGGGCATGTACCATCTACCATAGAGGCATGAGTACTGCTCGTTTACAATAATCTCTGCTATGATTCATAATATCTACTGGGTGTCAATTTTTATGCATTATTTTTATCTTTCTTTCCAGTTTGACTGTACATCATCAAGTTAAAATCACATATTTCACAGTTTTCAAGCTAAAAGGTTATCGGACAATGTTTTACTAAATGGGGAAACAAGTTTGGACAATAACTCTAAATCCATCCACGTGTCTGTGACCGCCGTTTTGGCTTTGTCAGTTTTAAAGACTTTATACAGTTTTCTTAAATGGAAGAAGTGGAAAATGAGCGATCTGAGCTCTTTCAGGAAAAAACAAAAGTGCCCAGTCAGTAGTTCAGTTATTGATCCATCTGTCTATCCGTCTATCTATCTAGTCTGCGATTAATTCATTTTCCCAGGTTGTTCAATTAACTGCATTGTGACAGATTATTGATCTCTTGGTGGATTACCTTTTTCAGAAAAAGAGAAAGAAAAAAATTCACCTGAAAAGTCCAAATCCATCATGAAAGCATGAACTCATCTCGACCACTGTGCATAAAACACTTTGACTTATTTTTCTTCTTTGTGACCACATATATTCCACAGTCGCACAGAGGACACTGACGTTAACGACACGCCAAACTATACAGAAAGTAAATAATGTAATGAAAAAAGCCCCCACTATTGATGTGTGAATAGAAACTTGCTGATTGTGGCTTTAAAATAAAGCCCACTGGTCCGTGTCCAGGTCTGGTGTCTGAATATGAGATTACTAGGCTGTGTTGATTTTATCTTCCTAATCCTCCGTAGCTTTCCAATGGAGAGAGAACTGCAGAAACTCCACAGGGATTAATTTACCATTCACAGATTAGAGATATGGTGTCCAATATCATCATCCAGGACAAGCATTGAGAGGAAAGGCTCGACTATCGAAGCAATAGACAGCGAGAGATACATAGAGGAAAAAAGAAAAAGAAAGACAGAGATCAAAACGAATGGACGCAGCCCTCGCTCTCCTATACCATCAAGCCTTAATGTCCTAGCTCGAAGACAAGAACATTAGATCTCATTCTACCTCCTCATCTGGGCTCGGAAAAGCCTGGGCTGAAAATCTTAATTAATTGTCCAATAGTGCTGCAGGGTCATTATGCATTGCAATAAAGAAGCGTGTAATTATGAGATTTAACAGCCATTACCAAGGCCAGGAACTCATATGTCATCATCAGCAAGCCAGCCAATGGCTTGGTTCATCTGTGTGTGTGGCATGATTGACAGCACACACACACACACAAAATACACACACACACCCGTGCCATTTGGTAATGCTGCTGTATAGCGATATGATACAGTATTTAAAACTGATGCACTAAAGTATGCACATGTGCGCCTTGTAACACACACAATAAGGCAGCCAGCTGTGGTAGCAGTGTGCAGATGAAACATATCAAGATTAAATAGACACACACACACACCATATTACTGCTGTGTGTGTGTGTGTGTGTTTTTGTTGTTCGGGAAGAAGCAGGTGGCAACTGACACACACATATAAAGATGTATAAGTGCTGCTGTGTGCGAGGAATCCAATCCCAACTTCCTCTGTTGCCACGAGACCTGTGTCTCAGATCCACTGTATGATCATCAAACTACACTTATCTCTGGATATTAGTAAAGAAAAACAACTAGTTTCTTTCTAAAGTTGCCCTTTAAGAAACCACTTCAGACCTGCAATAAAGCACTGTTCTTTTCCTGAAACTGTCTGGAAGGAACTGTACGTATGAAAACATCCCAAACAGAAAGAAAAAGTATTTGATTGTTGATGAATTCAGAATCAGGCATTTGCCAGAGAGTTAAAAACATATACCTCTGTCAAACAATACTATCAGACAGAGCAGGTTTATGTGTGTGCTATTCACCCAAATAACACAAATTTTATAAATGTCAGCTGATCATAAATCATAATGAGAAATGCTTTGGAACACAACACAAACCAGACAAAATATCCTGCACCAAACCTGCACCATTACATCCCTGAAAATACACACACACACACACACATACATGTATGTATACAAACTGTATGTGTGTATCTATGTGTGTGTGTGTGTGTGTGTGTGTGTATAGGCCATAAGTCGTCCCCAGATGGTGACAGGCACGCTCCAATCCTATTTTCCCACCTGCTTATTCCCTGATGGAAAGGATGAATCCTCCAGACTGTTATTTAGGAACGATGGATGAAGGATAGTAGGGAGGCAGCGGGGGAGATACGAGAAGCGGGTGGGGGAGTGGGAGGGAAGGACGGGGAGACGAGGGCAGAGAGAGCATCGGGAAGGAAGGAGGGAGAGGTGAGAAAGTGCAGGAAAATGTGAAGAAAAAAACGAAAGGAAGAAAGTGAGGAAAAAGAGCAGTGGAGAAGGAAGGAGAGGGAAACATGTAGATGTATACAGAAAAAGAGCATGTGTGTGTAGAGAGAGAGAGCGAGAGAATAACCATTTCATGCCTGTCTGTGAACTTTGTATGAACCGACAGAAATGACGACAAGCCTGTTCCTCCTTAAGCTAGATTTGCTGCACGCATAGGTGTGTGTGTGTGTGTGAGTGTTTATATACACGTGCACTCCAACAGATACAGGAGGATGATGATCTGAAATGGGAGTTTGGCCTATGCATAATTATGATCATCTATCTTTATGCCCCACCAGCATCACATCACATCACATCATCTCTATGTCTCCACGTGCACACACACGCACGCACGCACACGCGCACACACACACACACAGATGGTGTTCTGATTTATCCGTTACTGCTCATTTGATGTCACATATTCTAAAACTGTGCACATCTGTCCGCGTGAACACTTTTCTCCATAGTGGGTGTGATGTGTTTCTGAAGTATATGCACGTGCGTGCGTGTGTGTGTGCTGTTTGGACACGCCCATGCCTGCGTCTCCTCTTGTGTTCGTTTTGTGTGTGTGTGTGTGCGATCAGTGACAGACGTTATTTGATGCAGATTAGACAGTGTACTCAGATTGCAGGCTGTGTCTCAAAGGCTGATAGACAAATTTGATTTGCTAATGTAATCACACTAATAAGAAAAACAGCAATAGCTACCGAGCGAGTGTAAATCTTACAAGTTCAGTGATTTTTTTTCTTCTCCCCCCCACCACAACTTTTACTTGAAATGAAATATTAATCCTCCCAATGACATTATGACTCGTTATTTATCAGCAACTGTGCGGATTTTCATCAGTGTAATCAAAAATAAAAAACATGTAATTCACTTGTTTGGAGAAGTGAACTTGATTTGGTTAGGTGTGACATTTTGTTTTTATGCAAACCACTTCACTTTTACAGGACACCACTCCTATTTAAATGTCATATTATAACTCGTGATAAGATGAGATGTTAAGGTACAAAGCCAATTATGATGTTAATATTACAATACAGTGATTTGATGTTAAATAAATCATATAACAATGTTTGCCATGATCCTGATATTAACTTCTTCTTTGGCCAGTTCACATTATACTCTTATTCTATTACAGCCACCACAAGGACTTTCCGTGGATATTTGTCTCGAGTGGCATGTTTCTTTAAGTCATATATTGGTATTTGGCATCGGCGTATTGGTAATAACATCTCAAGAGTCAAAATGATGAAATACTGGCACGTGAATCTCTACACACAGCCAAGCCTGTACCTGTAGTCCTGAGCCATAAGAAATAGTCGCAATCTAAAGCCACACTGTCTTTTCCCTTACAGCACCTGTGTGTCCTGCTCCCATCATTACTGATGAAAGGAGTTGAATAGAATAGTTGTTTTCTGCTATTTTACTGTTAAAGTGCATTAAATCAAACGCAAAGGAAATTTTCTCATTAAGTTACTTGCGCAAATTTGAATTCAGGATAATTTGTGTATTGTCTGATTAGAACCAGGGTTTTCTGGTTCCCTCGCACAGTCCAAAGACATGCAGATTTGGGGATTAAGCAAATTTAGGACACTCTAAATTGACCATAGGTGTGAGTGATAGTTGTTTGTGTCTATGTGGCCCTGTGATGGACTGGCAAACTGTCCAGGGTGTGACCCCCGCCTACCGCCCTATGTCAGCTGAGATTGGCACAGCTCCCCCTGCGACCCTCATGTGGAGGATAGAAGAAGATGGACGGATGACTGACTAGTGCAAAATAAGAGTGACAGAAGAAGAGGGACTTTTTCTTCGCACCATTCTTGATCGTGAATATTTCAGTTCAAGCGGGAGAAACAAGTTGGTGTCTTTGTATTGACTTGATAAGTTACGTCAGTTATCTCTGTGTTTTCCACCTCATTATAACTCAGCTGTGACACGTGTGGAAACAGCCACAGTGGCACCTGTTACCATGTATGACACTTAAGGCGTGTGTCACCACCCAGGTGTGACCCGAGCGAGGTAAGAGCGTCTGAGATGCTTGTGTTGAGTTTGTGTGCGAAACAAAAGGTACAAAGCGGACACCGACGTGTTTGAGTGCCATCACAGGTATGTCGTCATGGAAACACTGTGATGACACAACAAACACGGGGGCATCAGACAAGACAGAAAAGTCAACATGGACAAAACGTGCCCTCAGAGACTGAATATGTGGGTATATACATCACAGAGCAGAGAAATCTGAAACAATGGGAATTAGCATGTCGTGACCATAGCAGACGATATCCGTGCTACAAAGGAAAAGGAAATCTTCTTTCCTCCTCTGTTTTCTCATATTGATGAAATGCTTCCAATACTCACAGGCTTAATCCAATAAGAAAGCCCAACTTAATCCAAACATTAAGCTCGGATATCAAATATTCTTGTCTAATTTGATTTCATCAATATTTGTTTTCATCTGCAAACAGGGACGTGTTTGTTTGTATGGGCGGGAAACCGTGGCGGTGACGGTGGAGCACTGGAAAATAAGATATTTCTAATGCACTGATGTGGAAAAAACGAAGCAAACAAACACACGTACTTAAAACAAAGATATCGAACCTCTAAATGTGTTACGACGCTCGGGGACGAGAAGAATTGGAAATCTAACGCGGTCAACGGTGCTCGGAGAAAAGCACGAGGAGACTCAATTTTACTAAACGTAATCAGATCCAAAGCCATGTGGCTGTATACGATTAAAATGTCACATGATTGCTTCGGAATATTAGAATTTCATGCTTACATACCTATATATAGCGATTTAAATGTAGACATTTGCATCAAATATTATTTTACAATTGATGTGAATATTTCAGTATTTTTCCTTTAAGGCAAAAATAACATATTTTGATCAATAATTCCAGAATAACCATTCAGCACAATGCAAATCAAGTGATCTGAGAGAAAGCTAGACTTACTGTATCTGCCTTCTTTAAGCTCTGCTTACTGTTTTAGGAAAATCTGGCCCCTGGCAGAACATCTTGACCAATATCATTGGGCTGTTTACTGAGTAGCTACATGTATACATCCCATCTGTGACAAGAGCGTTATTCTAGTAGGCTTTGCAAGGGAAGTTTAACATTAAAGGGGTCCTAAAAAAGAAAGAAAATAGTCTCAAAGAACGTCAAAGAAAGGAATAAAATGTACCAAATCATGCTTTAGACAAGCCGTATAAACTCTCATCATGTTCAGAAGTTACCTTAACTTCAACAGACTTATTATCTTTGCATTTTAGAAAGAAATGGATTACGTCGTCATTAGTAAATAAGCAATCTCAGGTTGGTTTGAAAGGTTTGATGCAACTGTCAACACGCTGCAACGACACTGTAAACTGACTGCATGTTTGTGTGTTAAGGAGGCGCCCAGCATGCTGCAACTGTCAAGGTGAACGAGCCTCAGCCGACAGAATCAGGACAAAGCTGTGTGTGTGTGTATTTCTGTGTGTGCACGTACGTGTGTGTATTTCCAAGAGTTTTTTTTGCGAAAACGTGGAACCAGACCAGACATTTTATTGCAGGAGGATATAGGACACGAGGACGCTTATGATTCTTTCCTCAGTTTAATACCGATAGAGCTCGCTAATTTAACAAATGTAAAACTGTACGTTTGTGCACGAGCTCGCACTTGTGTCTGTTTGTGTAAGTGCTGGCCGGAACACGTTTCCTCTCTGATTTACCACTGTCTGAGCCAAAGCCCAACAACCTCTTTGCTGATTGATGACATCACCAGACTTAATGAGGAGGGGCTGCTGGAGTGACATCATTGCCAGTCTGGGCTTTTACACACACACACACACACACACGCATACACACATATATGGTTCTGTTCTGCATTTGGTGAAGCTCATTGTTAAGTGTTACAATGTGTGTCAGTGTTAATTTAGTGAGCTGCACGTTTAGGGTGAATATCTGCTTGTATGTACTGTGTGTGTGTGTGTGTGTGTGTGTGTGTGCAGAGGTTCCCCTTGGCTGCTTTGACTCAACAATTGATTTGCTAAAAGGAGCAAGACACCCCTATTAATCAATATTTGCTGAGTGAATGACTGTCTTTCTGGCCGATTGACTGACTGGCTGTCTAGTTACTTGACTGACTGATTGGCTAACTGGCACTCCGAGCGGCTAACTGCTAAACCGGTTAAATAAATCAGCGCAAACAAGAGGAACGTTTCTATTCATAAAGAAAGAGCGCGGCAGCTAAGATTTATTTGTATTATTGATTCGACTGATATTCAGTCTCGAGTCATAGAGAAGCAAAGGAAAATTGTTGGTGATTAATTTAACAGTCATTTACTATATTGACTAAACGATTAACTGCCGCAGCAGACTTCACTCCACGTGAACATTCTCTGTAGAACCATTGTTGATTAAAAGGTACATTTTGGACCCGTCTGACTTATACTGACTCAAAAAAACAGAACCAGAGAGGAAACAGACTGACAATGCTGGGATGACGGAGGGGAGGAGAAGGGGATTGGGGGATGGAGGGAGGGAGGCGATGGAGTTGAGAAATGAGGTTGACTTGATAATGAAGAGGTTAAGGATACCACAGAGAGCGAGGGTTGGAGATAAGGTCACGGGGAGGGCAAACAGGGGGAAGAGAAGGAGGCAGAGAGAGAGAAAGGGAGAGGTCAGAGGAGAGGTTGAAGAGGTGTTGGATATTTAGCGAGCCGCTCAGAATAGTATTGTATCAAAGGCTCTTGGGGAGTGTCTGGGTTATGTTGAGGGTTCTCTCCCTTCATCCTCATCCGGAATGTTTTGATTTAAACCTCATCTTGTAGATCACTATCTTGCTTCAACTCATTTCCCTTGGTTTTTATTTCATTACCTGCAGAATCAGAGATGTAATCTGATCCTATAGTTCTCTGTATAAATGTGGGTTTAACATCAACCCTGCCAGGTCATGCAGGAAACCACAAAATGTGCTTGAGTTGCTTCACTTAACTTAGGTGAAAAATGTGCGTAATGCATTATCTGAAGAGGCAAAAGGTTTTGAAATTCAATTCTTCCCAATGGAAGAGAAAGTGATTGTTGGGAATGGGATGAATGGGATGAATGGGATGGCTTGGCAAAATGTTGGATTATCAATTCAAGCTATTGGTTCCAATTGACTATGATATACAGTATGATATGATACTCCAGAAATTCGTTTACACTAATTCGCTCATTACACTCGGGGAAACCGAATGCAGTGTGACGACACCTCGATTGCTGCTGCTTTAGTACAATGAAATTGTTGACTGCCAAGGTATTGTGAGTCTTAATATTAATAAAACTGCACAAGAGAGGTAAATATTGCATATTAATATGGATTATGTAAACATGCAAGCACACGTTTAGCGTGTATATGATTTCGCTTTAATATAAAAATTGCACGCTCAGCAAAGAAACACAAATGTAATGTCACCAGTGCTCAATTACTGGTTGAATACTAATCGAGTACTAATTGCTGCATCCCCTCCTCTTCACCTGGTCTCTCATCACAGCCCCCCCCCCACACACACACACCTCCACCTCCCCATTTTCACAGCTCAATCATACCACGTTACTGTCGACACCTAGACCGCTTATCCTGAGTGTCAAAATTGAAAGGGGAAATGAGAGAAAGAAAGTGAGGTAAAATGACTGCGAGGAAAGAAAGCGCAAGTAAAAAGAGATAGGGAAGCGAGAGAATAGTGCAGGGGAAGGGAAGGGAAGGGAAGGGGGGGAAGAGCAATTTCTTTCTTGAATAAAGAACAAATGGGGGAGGGGATTGTAACAAAAAAAAAAGAAAAAAGAAAAGCACTAATGGCAAGGCCCCTGGTTCGTTATTGGTTCTGGCTCTTATTCGTTGATTCATTCATTCGTTTGTTCTCGGCTCTTTGGTCAAGTCAAGTGTTCGTCTGTCTGTCTCCCTGTCTCCCTTTGTGTCCATGAGTCTAGATAAGAGCCGCTAGCACGAGTGCCCAGTAGACATTTAGTTATTAGACAGAGAGGGAGAGAGAGTGAGAGCGAGAGAGAGAAGGGGGTAATTCTACAGACAGATAAATGGCTCACTTTGAATGGCCTTTCTTTCCTTTAATTCACTCTCTGATTCCCTCCTGTTTAAATATTTGCTCCTCTTCTCGACTATACACACACACACACACACTCTTCTGCAACCATTCATTTGGTTCGACTAACCAAAACTTTATACCGTACCTTAATCATAACCAGTCTGTGCCGGACCCTAACCGAAGTTCAAGCATCGAGCACATAACCTTAACCACGGCCACAGAAATACAGCTCTGTGCCTCATTAAAACCAAGCTTTGATCTCCACGAGGACTTTGGACCTGGTACCAGACCAGTTGCCAGGATCACACGTGGCACAGTGTGAGCTCATCTTCTTGAGCCAAATTGACATTACTTCATTACAGGATCATATTTGAACTGCTGGTGGCACTCAAAATAAGGACGGTGATGACAATTTCCTGGCTGTGATTGTGGTTAGGGTTTAGGCACGAAAAAAAACAAAACATCTTGACGTATTACACAAAACCACCAACCCCTACTCCTCCTGGTGAGATCTCTGCCTCTAATGATTGGTAACTCCACATTTTAAATGTAGATATAAATGAAACAACTGTTTTATTTCTGTACGGAATGGACACATGTAAAATGGTTTTCAGAAAAGCTACGTTTGTTTTCCCCGGGATACCAAGCTGTCTGGGTCCTCGACATTCAGCTTCTATTTTTATTTTATTTTTGAATGTGGGATGTAAAGTTCTCACTGTAAGGTTCCCTATCATATCATATCTAATAACAGTCTTCTTTTAGATGTGTTAGACTAAAAACTTAGGGCAATCGGTCCTTTTCTGTAGCTGCCCCTAAACTCTGGAAGTTACCCATAGAAATGAAATCTGCCCCCACCATCGGACCTTTTAAATCACTTTTAAAGACCTACCTCTTCTCTTTGGCCCAGACACTTCTATCAAGATTTTACCTTTTTTTTTTTTTAACTATTTTATTATGTTACTATTTTTCAGTTTTACACCTTTTATGTTGCTGTGCCTTTAACTCTTTAGAGCACTTTGGTCGACCTTGGTTGTGTTTAAATGTGCTCTAGAAATAAAGTTGACTTGACATAATGACGTATGACAGTGTCAGCTGCAGCAGCAACAGCATCTTGGAGATGCAAACATACAGTAAATAAGGGAGAATCCTGTCTCTGCAGAGCGCAAGCTGCTGGTTTAGTGGAGAGACACAGTGTGCATCACATACTCCACAACTATATAAGCTGGCTCATAAATACCTGTGTCTTCCAGCACTGAGTGTGTGTTCTCATCCAGCTCTACATGATCCTGATCAGAATGACAGATCCTGAGTTTCCGGCAAATATTATCAGAAATTAAGTTGGACTGTTTGCCTCCACTATTGATTTTATGTTCTACTGAGCATGATTTTAGGAAAAAGTGACAGCCCTAACGCAGACATTGCCAGATATCAGCGCTTACACATGTACGGACGCACGAGTGACTCAGCAGAAACACCCCTCATTGTCACAGGTTTATATGCTGGCATGCATTTACTATGTGCTTCATCTTTTTTTTTCCAAACGGTAGATGTGCGTGTGTGAGGGTGCGTGTGTGTGTGTGTGTGACAGCGTCTCCGTTCGTCCTGTGATAATATGAGACACACACTGTGTCTGAAACCTCATTTTCCTCTCCTAATAACATATCAAATGTTTGCATATAGGCAGTATCATGAAGGAAATGAGCACACACACACACACACACACACACACACACACACGGATTTAGAATAAAAGAACCAATCAAAGAGATATGTGCATATATGTGTGTGTGCGTGTTGTCACAAGTCTCTAAGGTTGGGTGACTGTGTGTCAAACATGACTAGCAACACACACACACATGCACCCGAGCACACACACACACGCACGCACACATTCCCTTGCCTTGTTATCCGGGGGCCTGTCTCGCAGGCAGCCTCTCTAACGCTGAGTGATGTTTAAATTAGTTTACAATTTAGCCTCCTCGCTATCTGCAGACGGCTCTTAACTCAGTGTGTGTATGCGCTGTGTGTTTGTGTGTGTGTGTGTGAGCGTAACAAATTGTTGCCAGTACGGCAGACATCTAATGACTTCAAATTAGCTGCCTGGCGCTCGCCTTGACACGTTGTTACCACTGTTAGCAGCCTGTGTGTGCGTGTGTGTGTGTGTGCTGTGCTCGGTCTTTTCTCTGTGACTGTGTGTGTGTGTGTGTGCCGCACAGCCATATCATGAAGCATAAATTGGCTTCACCTCTCCTCTCTTTGCCTCTTTTTTTTTCCTCTTTGTCTCTCTCCATCAATTTGATTAAAAAAGTTACTGTACCATGGCGAGCGAAGATGTGTGTCTGTATGCATTCACACGTGCACGCACACACACACACACACACACAGAGAATGGGGGAGAGAGAGAGAAATGTACGAGATGTAAAACAAAACAGCTGCAAAAAGGGTTAACAGGTCGATTCTGTTCAATTCTATTCAAGACTTAAGTCATCGTAGACTCATCATTGTTTGCCTTTTGTGCATGTGTGTGTGTGTGTGTGTCGTACTTCTTTTCGACACCATGAGTGAACAGTGGGTGACTTTTTTGTGTGTGTGCGCGAGCATTAGATCAGCGTTCAGAGTTGTAAACGTGAGTATTTCATAAGGTGTTCAAATCTGTCTCTCTCCCTCTCACACCCACACACTTGGAAGATGAAGAGTTCCATCTCTCTCCGCGAGCGGTGGATTGCCTTTTTTCGCTCGTCTAATCACACCATCTTCTCTCCTCCGCCAAACAATCGCTGTGTTTCAGTTTCTCTCCACACAGAGCACTACACACGCGCAGGTACACGCAAACACACACGACTGACATAATGTGTATCTTTTTGTAGTATATCATTATGTGTGTATACATTATGTACTGTATAGTGTGTAAATAGAAGGAAAGGTAACATTGATTATAAGGGCAGCAAATAAGAGGCATCACATGGAGATGAGAAAAATAAAAATAAAAACTATATGGATTCATATATTCTTCTGCTTATCGCCCAGACGGCAGCACAGAGATCAATCCACTAACAAGAAGCAGTGCATCTTCTCATCTTACTTTTTCTCCATATACATAAAGATACATAGAAAAATACATAAACTATCATTTGGAGACCCTGTTATCCACCGCCATCGACTTTACTGATATAGATTTACACAGCATGTCTGAGTGATATTTATGTCTCTGTTATTTCTCCCTATACTTTTACAACCCACTGAGCAGTGGCATCAGGGATGATTCTGTTCTATTCTATACTATAATGGGACTAACCTCTCTCCTAATCTGTGCAAATCTGAGACACTGCTCTTTCTGCCTCTCTGCTGTGACAGCAGGATTCCTCGCTGAGGCCAAACCCAGATTATAACTTTCCTCTCTTTTGTTTCATCTTTCACCATCTTCCTCTGTGTTTAAGTGTCTATGAATAGGCCTACATACATTTTCTTATTTTATTTATTATTATTATTGCTGAATTACAGCCGAATTGACAAAATAAGACAAAAGTAAAAAATTATATATATAAAAGTAAACCTTTCAGCCCAAGGGACATTAGAGGATGTAAATGACAGATTGTATTCTTTCTACGAGCTAAGTATCACCCTTTTTTAAATAAAGTTTTTAAATTTAAAGGTTATAACAGCTTAAAACGGTAGCTGGGCTACAATGTAGTTCACTATTCATTACTGTAGTTCACCTGGTGGGTAGAAAAGTAAAATGACAGGAGGTGAAGATTTACTCATAAAAACAATGTTCGCGTGCTAAAGCTAAGGAGATTTTGGAAAGCTAAGGAGAGATCAGGTGAAAAGGTCAACAATTCTCACCTCTCCCCCACATGTACTGTATGTGTATTCATATGTGTGTGTGTAGGAGAGGGCGTGGTCAGTTGGAGAGGTCAGTAGTTCAAAATGTCTGTCTGCAAGGATTAGGGTGAAAGGTCACACCTTAGTGCCAGGTGTACGTGTGTGTTATGCAACTGCATCTGGAGCAGTTAATCCAAACCATGTACTCTCTGCCACTTCACACAGCATGACGGGACTGGGTATGTATATATATATATTCACTCTGACAGGAGTCGTCATACGTGCGGGTCAGTGTGAAAGTCAGGATTTACCTACCTGGGATATGTTTGGCCCAGCCGATGTTGACCACCAGCTCTCTGTCCGCGAGGTCACAGAGCGTAGTCAGGGCCTTGATGTCACTGTCGGGTACGGTCGGGTCGGGCATAGCGTAAATCTTCTCTGGCTCGGCCACCAGCAGGTGAGAGACGATTTTGTTATCTGCAAGGCAGCCAAAGGCAACTGACATGACCACCAGACAAGGAGAAAGACACAGAGACAGAGAGATGGTGAATTTTTCCGCTGCGTCGGGCTGCAAGCTGTTCCACACCAATGCGGTGCTTAAAAAAAAATGTGAAAGGTCATATGCAAAGTCCCTGATAAGATAGCAGATACGTAAACATGTTGGTCTACAAGAAAACTGCTGACATTGACATTGGACAGAATAAATGCACATATTGCATAAAATCAAAACACAATACATTTTCAGTATACTGCATTTTATACAACCCCTGGTATATAAGAGTTGTTAGACTCTCAAAAAACATCATCCTTGTATACAGTAAATCATAATTAATCCTTCAAAAATGTCATGCATTTGTTTAAAAAAAATACATTTATATGAGGATTTGTAGCTCACACCATAATTTTTTCTATTAAAAAAAAAAGAGTCTACATCTGTGCGATCTAATGAGAAACGCTTGCATTATCAACAATCAAAAGGTGCCTGGGTAAATTAAATCCAGTAATTTGTCAGGACTTAACATGACAATGCACTCCACAAAAGATAAAAATAAACAAAAAAATGACTGAAACGGTTCCAGACGCTCCAAGGTGTGATTAAAGCAGATTACTGCTGGTAATCAGGTTGCTTATTGGTGGCATAGTGTTTTATTTTGTATCACATCTTTAAAAAAAAAAAAAAAAAGGTTTGTGATACACACACACACACACACACGCAAGAAAATACAATGCTGAAAGCCAAACAGCTCAGCTGGTAATAGTGACATGTGGTGATGAGATCTCTATGGCCCATTAGTAACAGACTGATACCCTGTTTCCAAATTAATCCACTGACTAATCAAGCATGGGAATTATAACGGGGGGATAGAAGGGCAAGATGGGAGCAAGTGACAGAGGAAAGGAAAGGAAAGGAAAGGAGATAGAGAAGGAGGGATAAGCAGTAAACACAGAGAGGTAGAAAAAAGAGACGGAGTGTGAAAGACGGACAGAAAGAGACAAGAGAATGACAGCTGAAGAGAGATAAACAGCAAGAAAGTGTTAAACAGAGTTAGGAGGATGATTCTATATCGATCGGACACTCCCCATCTCTAATTCTGCAACACATACACACACTCACTAATCCAAACTATACATGTATACATACACTATAAGTATATGTATATGTATATATGTATATATACATATATATATATATATATATATATATATTTATTCTGTTCTCTCTATAGCTCCAGCTCCAGGGTCGTTTAAGACCAACCAATCCTGGTCACACTGCAGTTATCTGTGGGTAAATCTTATTTAATGTTTTCCTAATTAGAATCAATGGAAGCCCATTTCCAAACCCTGGGCTATTGTTCTGTTCTCAGACAATCAATGGGGACACAGAGGCTTGGGACTGGGCTACAGATAGATAGGCTCACAGAGAGAGAGACATCGACTGTGTGTGTGTGTGAGAGAGAGAGACAGAAATAGAGGAAGTCCATGTCAACACAACATTGTTTTTGTGAGAGTGGTGGTGCTCACAGACGCGAGGAAATATCACTATTTGTAGAAAACACTGAGTAAATCTTGCAATACATGTAAATACACACATTCTAAATGTTTATCCCATAATTTCAATGATTAGTAATGCAGAAGGCCTGGTAAACTGCTGTGCAGCCATTCAGCATATTAGTTAAAAGCAGAATATGCTCCGGCTTTAAGCAAAATGGGCTTTAGGGACCAAGCTGCTAAACACTGCACACACCGCAGAATTTCTCTCTCTCTGTGTGTGTGTGTGTGTGAGCAGACAGTTAGCTGGAGAGCTAACTGTAGTTTAATGTGGTTGCCAGATTGGGTTTAATCCGGATTAGAGTTTTGGCTAGTCCCCCCCCCCCCCCCCCCCCGTCCCTCTTTCCCTCCCCCCTCCCGTCTGCCGTCTCCCTCTCAGTCTAATTCACTCCCTTCCCTTGTTAATTTTTCAATCATCAGTCTTTGGCGATGGATTTATTCTTTAAAAAACGCAGCCAATCCTGGCCAGCACTAAATGAATACCTTTATCGTGAAATATTACACAGATAAAATGTTATGACCCCAAACTGGTAGCAGTGGAGATGGGGAAATAAACTTGGTCCCAAACAGATGGGCTTCTCACTACCCTGTGTCTATTTATATGTGTGTGTTTGTGTGTCCCTGAGTGTGTGTTTTAATGGTTTTACTGTCCAACTGTTTCCATTAGGGTAGAGACTAATGGAGAAGTAGCCCTTTGTACCTCTGTTCCCTGAACAATAACTCCTTCCTGTTAGATGAACACAGCCTCTACCCAGTCCCAGTGATATCATGGGCTTGAACTGGGATTATATATATATATATATATATATATATATATATATATATATATATATATATATATATATATATATATATATATATATATATATATATATATATATATATATATATATGTGCATTTCTAGAGGACGTTACTTGGACACTGCTGATTGTACACAGCAGAGTAATGTGACGGTTAGTTCTGGTGGTTCCTGGTTTCCATTATTTTAACATGACCAGATTTTCCTCTGGATTCCTCCCTTAGTCCAAGGATGTGCAAACTAGATTATTTAGAGA
The DNA here is from genome assembly GCF_963457635.1 of Microchirus variegatus. Lineage (NCBI taxonomy): Eukaryota > Metazoa > Chordata > Actinopteri > Pleuronectiformes > Soleidae > Microchirus > Microchirus variegatus. Next base: position 19,811,910 of record NC_139815.1, on the reverse strand, counting down.
AATTGACCATAATTTGGCTGGTGACCTGTCCAGGTTGTACCCTGCAAACTGGGATTGGATAAGTATGAAAGGATGTCCACCCAATGTGGAAATATATTATTATAAGATATAAATACCCTGATGTTTTTATTGAAATTGTCAGTCAGTCTAAACAGACGTCTCCACTGCTTTATGACTCCTTGTGGCAGAGCTTATCGCAGGAATTAGTGTAACGTGAAGGAAAGTTAACTGGCCAAAGAATAAGGGGATGGCAACATAACGGTGGACAGCAGTGAAGAGCAGCACGTTAAAGAGCAACAGCACGTTACCTTTTTCCAAGGCATTGTTTTTGTGTTTTCTTCAATTAGATGTAGGGTTGCAAAATTCTGGAAATGAAAGGGAATAAACTGGAAATGTGTAAAGTTGATAAAAATATAGTGTAGCATAATCTAGGCAAAACAAAGATTATGCCTAGATTTACCTACTATATTTATGCTCCCAACCTTCAACTTTGAAAATGTCCAGTTTATTCTCATAAATTCCTGTTAATTCACATGCCAATTTGTTAATTCACTTTCCAATTAGCAATATTTCCAAAATTCCTAAACCAACGTTTCCGTGGGAAATTTGAATTTTCCATCCCTTTGCAACCCTGATTAGCTGTAATGATACTACAAGACCGTCTTCTAATACGTAAATGATCACAAAATTGCTGTATCATGACTATACTGCTATTACAGACCATGTATTGTATATTGTGTTGTCTTAAGTGAAGCTGCGATTCCCACACCTACTGTCAATGGTCTTTATTGAACCTCTGCGTACAGTGCTGGCTACTGTTACCACATATGAGTTACAGTGTCCCGAGGACATCCTGCAGCTTCCTGTCCTTGAGAATCACTGCTCAACCTCAAACAGAAAAAAAAGGATTCATGCACACTGAGTTTATCAGTCACACTTTTTCTTTTTGTTATGTTGCGTGTTTGTGTTCTTACATGGCTTCTTGGGGGGCAGAGCCAGCTGCGGATTCAGGTACGGACTGTTGTCTGCGTCTATCCGGCGCTTGTACTTCTGTCTCCCACCGCGAACCCTGTCCAGACGAACACCTGTAAGGAAAGGGACATCGAGACAAAGCATATGTCAGTACAGTCGTCGCTTGTATGGAAAGAGAGAGAGCACAGAAACAAAAGGGAGGCATGGAAAAAGTCTGGGATTAAATGAAGGTTACACATGAAATGAGTATTAAGTGCTATGTTGCTCCCTCACCAGCCTCTTTTACTCTACAAACAAATTCACATGGACGCAATCTAAGCATCTTCCTCATTTCTCTCATTCCTCTGTCTCTGGGTTTCTGACTCTTTTCCTCCGTCTCTTGCCCAATCTCTGTCTCTCTGCGTCTTGTTAATTAATTGACACAAAGGACTCTTAATTTAATTAGGGCCTATCTCTTCAGGGATTGGATGTTACCGTGGTTACCACTTAAAGATGGATAAAGACGACAGAGGTGTCATGTACTCGGGAGGAGGAGGAGGAGGAGAATGGGGGGGATCATAAGGAGTTATGAAATGTTTTGTGAAATCAACTCTTCACTAACAACAGAAGTGAAATAAATAATTTGTTGATGTGACGTATCTGTGTCACTCCTTTCACGTCATATAGATGTTTTCAAGTACTAATGATTGTGTTTTCATGTGATGTCATTTCTTCAAAAGTTACTCATTTGACAATACACAAACACCATCTATAGCAACTGGAATGGAACGCAAGGTCATGTTGTTTGAATGCTGCTTTGAAGGAGATGTTTGTCAGTGTTTAAAACAGGGGCCTCAAACTCAAAATGACCTGGGGCCAGTTAACTTCTAGTCCAGCCAGGAGGGGGCCAGCGCCGGTAAAGTGGAAAAACAGTCGGGGAAAAATTTACTCTTGACATTGAAATTATATCTTGATAATCCATTATGGTATTGCAATTTCAAATTTTCAAAGTAAAAGCATCACATGATGAGGGTGATGATGCAAAAATTAATCTATATATAACAAAAACTAGTTCACTCTTCCAGGCATGTTTGTGAGAACATTTACAAACCTCTAACTAACCTAGAAAAGATTCTGCTTTGTGATCAGCACATGACACAAGTGTGTGTGTGAGATGATAGTTAGACAGAAGGCCTGACAGTCCAGGTACAGTGGGGGGGGGGGCAGTGTCAGCAAACGGTCAAGTAACTCCCAACCCCGGGGGGTACAAACACACTCACACACACATTTACACGTCTATCTGTGTTTGTGTTCCTCTAACCCACACACACTTGTGTTGTGTTCACTCACTCCCTGTGTCAGTGACTGGTCAGAGAAGGAGAGCAGGACAGAGTTAGGAAAGGATGAAAAAAAAAAGAATAAAAGACAGACAAGGTAAAACAAGGTAAATGTGGGAACCGCTACAGCTTTACACACTGCTTATTCATTAAAATAAACACATTCTCCCTCTACCACTTACAGTATAACCCCCTCCCCTCCTGTCTCTCTTTTACATTCAACTCCTTTTTCTTTTGCCTAAAGGAGCGACTGCTGCACTGAGCTCACTTCATAAAGAGCTCTCTCTAACTACCTCATCTATTTTCCAGCAAATTAACTCTGGCCCAGCACTGATTAATGATCAAATCTAAATGAATCAAATTAAAAATTGAAAATTATATTTCTAAAGCCCCCCCCCCCCAAAAAAAAAGAGACAGGAAGAGGCAAAGAGGGAGCGTGAGGGTGCTCTACCTTCATTTAACAAATGAGCCTTCAAATCATAAAGAATGGGCAAGGAGAGAAGATGGAGAGAGGAGAGGAAATGGAAGGATAAAGAAAATGTAAAGGTGAAAAAGAATAGGGGGCGAGAAAATAACATAATACGGAGAATAAGTAGGGGGTGGAATAAAAAAATGAGAAGAAAAAGAAATAACATTTGGATAGAAACGATAAAAGGCATTAATTGAACGGAGGACAGAGGAGGAAGGAGAAGAGCATATCGGTTAGAAAGTACGAGGGGAAGTAATGGATGTGATTTTAAACAAAAGAAAAAAGAACGACAGAAGTGAAATGAAAGAAAAGAAGATGTGAGAATAAAAGAAACTTAAAGAGGTTACAGACCTTCACTATATGTTTTATGATTAAGTCGACTAACAGTCCACCTCTACTCAGTCGACTTCTACTTCTAAGTAACACAATACTGAAAATTACTGAATATTTATCAAGCAATTGAACTTGTTAACTTATATTGTTACAGTAGAGCCGTTTTAAAAGGGCCTTAAGGGTTAATGAAGTACTCATGTACTGTATGTGCACATGCACAAACACACACACACACAACACTCTTGACAGTGATGAAGGTGAATCCTTTGTTGCTGTCTGTCAGTAACACCATCTGCACTGATCACATCAGTAAAGATTTTTACACTGCGCTGATGTCGCTCTGTGTATGTGTGTCTGTGTGTGTGCGTGTGTGTGTCTGTGTGTGTGTGTGTGTTCTTGAACAGTTGAGGGATTGCGAGTGAAATGCCTTTGACACCTAAGTGGTTTTGAAGAGAGAACCTGCAAGCGTGGAAAGAGAGAGAAAAAGAGGATTGGATTGATTTCAGATGGTCAATGATATGATAAGAGGAAGACGGGGGGGGAAAGAGAGGTGAGGAAGAAGTGAGAGAGGAGGAGGAGGAGGAGGAGGAGGAGGTGGGAAGACAAATAAAATTTGATCAGAGCAAAAGAAAGAGAGCGAGGGTGGAAAAGAAAGCAGGCGGGGGAGGTGGGGGGCATTTTAAGAGGCAATGAGGGGTGAGGAAGTGTGAGAGAAAGAGGGGAGTAGTTTTTATGATAATTGAAGATGTAACAGGGTTGAAGTCTTTTTTCATCCCAGCTCATAGGTTCATGTGTGTGTGTGTGTGTTAACATATTACCACCAAGTGGTTTCTTCTGTGGATTTAACAACTGATGGGTGAGGAGAGAAGTATAAGAATGGGAGAAGTTTCCCATAGTGAACCAAATTCATAATCATGTGGGGAAAAAAAGTGTGTAGGATCATGTGGTGACGTTTGTTTGGACCAAATCAGAGCAGCGCTGCCTGAGGCAGGAGACAGGTGGCTGTCACTGGTGTGAGAATGTGTGTGTGTGTGTGCGTTTATGACAACAGCCTTTAAAAAGAGTTGGCCTTTGAGGTCGTGTTCATGAAAAACACACTGTGTGGCTGCACAGTGATGTAATACTTGGAGTCGTTGGACTTGAGCACTGATGACGGGGACCTGGACTCCATCCCTGACTGCATTTAGACTAGAAAGTTGAGGATGAGGACAGATGGAAAAAGTCATTGAGTCTGTTTTCGTTTGTTTGCTTGTGGGTTTACAAAGACATGTATGTGGAAGCATGGGTGTGTGTTCACATCCATTCATGTGTCTTACATGTAAAATAATGTGCATTTTAGCTCTAAATCAAGCACTGGAGGCCATCTTGGCTCTTGTTCCAGACAAACGGGGAATCAACCTGGACTCGACTGGATGAGAGGAAGAGGAGGAGAGGGAAGATATGTAAAAGAGAAAAGGGAACATGAAAAGAAAAAACCCAACGTCCGATGAAAAGGTTGGGAAATAAGAGAGAGGGTTGGAGTTTGTTCCACGTGAGACCCTTAGTGTGTCGCCTTTACCTACACAGAAGGTTAGTAAAGGCAACAGTTTGATATGAGAACACAGCTACGATCTCTATCCTCTCGTCTCCTCTCCTCAATCCCATTATTGCTCTATTCTGACTGAGATGCAACCAGATGCCACACACACACACACACACACTCAGGACAGACACAACATTGCCAGATTTAGCTACAAGTTTCCCATGGGGGAAACACCAGACGCCACCAGTTGTCTGGCACTCGCCCGTTTCCCCGACCTCTTTTCTTGTCTTCTTCCCCCACCCAGTCACTCATCCTCTACTTTCATTATTTTCTTCTTCTTCTCATCACCTAAACCACTTTCTTATTCTTGTAATTGTATTTTCATATTTCAATCAGGAAGTTGGTGGTTCGATAACCAGCTCCTCTCGTTCAATTGTTGTGAATGTGACGTTAAATAATTCATATTCATCTTATTGTTTCCAGTATAGCAAATCATACACACAAACACGTTTATTTGTATCTCTTAATCTATCGCGAGTGATCACAACATTTAGAAACGTTATCGCGTATCGCATGATTTCCTAACATACAAGCGTTTGTATATTGTGAGTAAACCTGTGCTGCCCGTTGTTTTAATGGTGTGTGTGTGCAGTGATGAGATTGGATACCAGAAGTCATGATCGTTGAGCTATAAGGAGAGTTATGACGCACACCACCAGCTGTATACACACAAACACACACACACCTGCAACGTTCACATAGACTGGGGCCTTCCACCCGATCTCACTCATTAGGTCTTAGAGGCCATGGGGAGCACGGCCAAAGTTGGCACGAGCTGTAAGTGTGTCTGTGTGTGTGTGTGCGCACATGTGGGGCATTGAGCCAAGGTTTATATTTGCAGTCTGTGGACTTTTTTTCTCTCGACTCGTCTACCATCTGAGTCCAGCTGGCCATTTACAGCATTACAGCAATGTGGAAGGCTTCGGGTTTTTTGGATTCAACACGTTCTGTCTGTTCAAACCATTATTCATCAGACGTGCCATCATCAAAGACGCTCTGTTGTAAAGGGAGCAAATCTGTCAATATGTAGAATGTACATGAATACTGAATGTATATGGCTGGCTCCTGGACGGCGTGGCCATGCCAACACCTTTCATGTTCAAATGTGTGATCCGTGTTTTGTATTATGAACATGATATTCGCACAAATCGGCACTGAATATCTGTCTTACTCATCCGTTTGTGTGAAATAAATAACTAATGCCTGTGCTCACATTTCTGAACAAAAACATTACTCACTGTCCTGTCTATAGATGATGCTTTTGGCACAAATGAGGGTGACGACGACTATCGATTAATCTGCTTAATTATAAGAACAGTGAATAACCTGTGGTTAAGTTAGCCCAGGTTAGGGCTAGAAAAAGAGTTAGGGGTTGTTTTTTTTTTTTGTCTTGTAGCATCAACCTACTCTCCATAAAAAAACAATCTGTAGCTGCTTTCCAAAATTCTCACAGCACACCAAATCCATCAAAACACCACCATGTTTCAACATAAAAACGTCCCATTGTTTGGCCTCAAACTGCTGTCGCTCGCAAATAAATACAATTAAAATGTCTTTTATGGCGCGAGAAGCTGTTAAAATTCACCTTTTCCTGTTTCCTAATTTTTCATTACATCTTTTACCTGCAATTATACTCGTCTCTAAACACCCCCCCCCCCCCCCCCACCACCACCACCACCCCATCTCAAGGCAGATTGAAGCACCACCCCTGTGACCTTTCGGTCTTCAGCTGACGCATCATTATGACCTCATTAAAAATGGACAGACAGCCATTGCCAGAGGGGAAGTCCTCATAATGCAGTCAGGCTTTTTAATTGCCTTGGTCCAGAAATGAGTTGCTACATATTGGTGGCTGGGTGATCCATATTCATGTGTTCATTCCTTCAGTTTACCTCCTGCTCGTTTATGCCTCTCCTCTCAGTAGAGGGTGGGAAAACAATAATAAAATTCAGCCATCAAGTGTGTGTGTGTGTGTGTGTGTGTATGATCTGGGGCATGTTTAAGAGAACACACAGCGAAATGGCTCAGTTTACTGCCCTCTGGCCTTCTCTTCAACCCTCACATAAATGTGTGTGCAAACACACACACACATACACACACATGTGCCTATAGCTGCCTCACTTGCTCTTCATCTCAACCTCTCTGTCTCCCAGGGCGACAAAGCTAATTCGAGGCAGATCTTGCCCTGAGGGGTAAAATACAGCATCCACACATGCACACGCACACACACACACACACACACACACACACTTCCCACTTTACCTTTCTACCACCTGCTAGTCCCCGACACCCACAGTTAGCTCACACGCAAACTGATCAAGCCACTTACCATTAGTTTTGCCGTAACGATGGGTGGCGCGAGGCACAGCAGCTAATGTGTGTATGAAAGACTGTTGTTTCACAGTGACAACATTTGACGATAATCACATTGTTAAGACACGTTGTGCAGCAAGCGTTACATATTTTATTAATCAGGAATAAAAATGTCTATAAAAATTAGGCGAGAAATGCCAAGTATTTCCGATCAGCTCGGCTTGAATTAGCTGTGTAAAAACGGCGCGGTTACTCATTCCATACATACCAACGTTTATACACCTCCAGAGGAACAAAAAGAAAAGAGGAAAAGGTGAGGAAATATATTTAGCTCTTTTATAGGAATGTTGATCTTTTCCAAATTTCCCGTGGGTTTAAAAGAGTGAAAATGAGGCAATATAAGAAAATGGATGTATCAATTTTACAAATGACCCTTATTCATATGTAGAGTGTGACCCCCCCCCCCCCCATATTAAATTCACAGCCAGCACAACAAATGGGGTGGCTGTGTTCTGTCATGTTGATCTATATATATGTAGGTCTAGTATGTGTGTGTGTGTGTGTGTGTGTGTGAATCAGAAACAACAAAAGGCAGCTATTTGTTTTTACCTGCCCACACACACACACACCCACACCTACACACACACACACAAATACACCAAAAAAATAAAAGCATGCACTTTCCAAACAAGTAAAGTAGAACATCTAAAAGTAAAAGTGGTCAAACAAGGTCAGGGTTAATGCAACACAGCTGTTACATCGCTGATCGCCACATCATCACCACAACCTGACATCGGATGCCTCGTCTCGCAAGCTTCCCCCATCACTTACTGATCAATAATAACTTCTCTTCTTTTTAATATATATTTATATATATATATATATTAGGGAAACAATCAATTAAAACAAATCACTTAAAGTATCAGCTTCAGTTTGAGTTGAGCAACGACAGTGATTTGGTTTCCCTTTCAAGAAGGTTTCAGTCTAAGCTCCGACGACCAGACTGCTGATATTACAAGCCCTTACAAGCATGTGTGTGTGTGTGTGTGTGTGTGTGTGTGTGTGTGTGTGTGTGTGTGTGTGTGTGTGTGTGTGTGTGTGTGTGTGTGTGTGTGTGTGTGTGTGTTGTGGCCACACACTTGTACATGATACAAAACAGGGGATGAGACATGGGTTCTGCCTATGTCAGATCGACTGGGAGAACAAATGCTACGACAGCAGCTTGTTACAAGTGTGTGTTTGCTGTGTGTGCGTGTGTGTGTGTGTGTGAGAGAGAGAGGAGAGACAGAGATGGCCATGGTTTTGCGGTGAACTGAAATGTTGATTGTTCACAGTGATGAAGACATAGTTTTACAGCATTCCGCCGCTTGTAGAAATGAAATATAAATCTGAAAATGTCATGCCCCGATAGAGGTAACTGTGATGTCATTATTCCTTTTCTCAGTCTTTGCAGAGGTAAAGTGAAAAGGCAACCAATTTTGTTTTCTGGTTGGTACAAACATAGATTTATCTTAGGTGGTTGAACTGACACATAAATTATTTTCTATTCAAACCAGTGTTTGAAGCATTATATTATGAACTAAACAATCCCTGCTATCCTCTATATTGTCCAGGGTCTCGTGTTGCAAACACAGAGAACAGCGAGGTGAAGAGGAGAATGGAGTGATGGAGGGCAACACAAACAGTACCATAAACTGAGTGGGAGAACTGGACGCAGAGATGTAGACAGGAATGAATGGACGCAGCGGCTGGCAGGCGCCGGCAGAGCCACACTCCCTGACCAGTGTGAGGTAGGGGGCGTAGGCCAGGTCTCCCATCAATTACAACCTTGACCCTCCCTCTCTCTCCTCCTTTCTCCCTCTCACACACACTTTCTGCTTCATTCAACCACCTTCCCCCTGCCTCCCATCCTCCCCTGGTCCCTCTCCTCTGCTCCTATAAATCAATCTCTCCTCTCTCTCTCTCTCTCTCCCTCCCCTTAGCTTTCCCCTTCAGATACGCCTCTCTTCGCCTCGCTATTGGCCCTCATCGCCTTCCCTCACTCCTCCTCTCCCTCCTTTCATCGTTGGAAGTGCAGTGGGAGTAGAAAGGTCAGAGGTGGGCAGAGGAAAGAGAGAGAAAGCAGCAGAGGTAACAGGGGAGTGTAAAAATGAGAGAGTGAGTGTATTTAATCAAAGCGTCTTTGGGGCAGATTTTTAGTTTTTACCTTTTTACCTAGTTTTTACCTTCAGTTTTTACAAAAAAAAGACTAGTGTTACAATCATCTGTAATTTTCTTTATATGTGTATACCCGTATCTGGAAGTATGTGACAGAACAAGTCCAAAAGGATGTGAATGAATGGTAAATGTTGACGTAGGAGGACGGACAAAGAGGATGGGCGTAAGCACGGAAGAAGACAAGAAGACAGAAGAGGAAAGTTTGCAATATACTGTATAACTATGAGAAACAATTTGCAAGTGCTACATGCAGCATTATTCAACAAATCACTGTGATACTTTGATGATATTATCATTTTTCCAGCTCCTGAGTTACTTCTTGTGCTCAAGAAGGTGATCACTTGCACACATTCAATGCAGTGGCTATGAATACTAGAGTGAGACTATATTCAGACTTCTTTAGGAATCTTTAGGTCTCAATTAACAAAAAACATTTTTACAATGCTTCATGTAGCACAGTTAACAGAGAAATATAAGTAAGAGACCTTTTCCCTTACCCTCCCTCAGCATGCCCACAGTAAGACACTTCATGAAGCGGCAGGCCTGACACGACTTGCGTCTCCTCTTGGTGATCTCGCACTCGTTGGTGGCTGGACAGCTGTATTCGATGTTGCCTGTATGGAGACATGTTGGGGGAAGACGGAACAAGATGTTTCATTTCGAGACAGAATATCCGATCCAAATTTTTACATTTCCATGAAAGCATTTAGCAGACGCTTTTATCGAAAGCGACTTATAAAGGAAGAGGGATTGTTAATTACGATGGAACAGCGGTACATGTTCAATTTAAATATGGTATAAGGATAAAAAAAAGGTCACAGTCAGTGTTGAACCTTACCAGAGTCATAAAGCACTTTAAAACAACAACAGCTGCACATCAGAGATAACTAACATAAGTAAAATATAGAAAAATACAACCTAAAAGACCTGAAAAACAAACAACACAACAGACGATGAAAGAATAACAAAGAAAGAACACAGGAAGATAAAATCATAGTAGTCACTAAATCCATATATATTCAATGATATTGTCAAAAAAAAAGTTTTACCTGGATGTATACAATAAAACGGGAAATTTTACAACTACCTACACTGCCAAGCAACCTATAAAAACAGAGGTGGAAAATAAAGCATTTAAAATATGTATGGACAACAGGACTTATGTCAAAAAGGGTGTGTCTGTTCCTGCTCCTGCCTGAACAATGAAATGTTTCTCGCGATAGCGCCTTCTGTAGTTTTAAGCACAGCTACGGTTTGATAGTTGCACTTCAGGCCGAACACACAGTCTTTGCAGACAGAGCTATGTGGAGCTGCTGCTGTGACACCTGCAGTCGCCTGTAAGCTGATGGATCTGCCGCTGAAACGAGTCAACAGCAATAGCTATCGACTGCTGCTGTGGAGACGATGTTTCTCATTACTGGACTGATTAAGAAGGCTAGTTAGCTTGGGAAAAAGGCTAAACGCATAAACACTTCCTAATGGCTAACAAGATGCTCATTAATCGACCCTATTAGTTAAAGTAAAAAATCTAAACGCGCTAAACGCCGCGGGGACGCTCGCAGTCTAATGGACGCTACTAATGGGACTAGTTAGCTTACGCCCAACCTTTGCACGCGGATGATAGAGGAGGAGGGGATTAATTCAGTCGTTAAGACAGACACTTAACTAGCACCAAGATGCACTAATGCCACGGCACAAGACTGTGCTGGTTAATGGGTAATCAAATGCCTTATTAGTGCGGGGCTTAACAACCCACTGCTGGTAATGGATACCTTCTGTAAAGAGCCACTTACTCTATACGGCTGCTAGGATTGAAGCTAAATGTGTTCAACTTTCAGTGAAGAGAGAGACAAAAAGAACAGTATATTATAAGTATATATTATAAGAAAAGTACTGATATTATTTGTTGATTAAAAATGATAACTGTTACAGAACCATAGCATAGTTAAAATGTAACCCATGGTTCCCTACTCTGTATGGAAAAATGGAAGTGCGGGATTGAAACAAAAAGGGTTTATATCAGATTGCCATTGCCTCCATTGTCCCTCTGACACCACGTGTCTTTATTTCTGCCCTTTTTATGTCTTACTGTGCATTGACGTGGGCTTAATGCAGAGAGGTTTGGCCAATGTATAACGTGTGAGTTTGTAGGCAAGTGTGTGTGTGTGTGTGTGTGTGCGCCAGTGTCAGTGAAAAAGGGATATACAAGAACCTCAAATCCCCCTGCAATCTCTTTTGAGATGTATGTGTCTACCTGCTGCATGACAATTGACGGCCACTGTAGAGGTTTGTGTGTGTGCTCTGGACGGCTGCCCTTTTTGTGTTCAATCTCACACAACCTTACAACACTAACTTTCTGTTTTGTCTTGACATTAACTCAGCCTCTCACCCCCATATGCTTTGTTTTGTGTTTCCTTCAGATAGTTTGAAGGGGGGGGACAGACAGCCGGGGTGAAGGAGGGTGACATATTGAGGCTGGGGTCACATTATTCTGTCCAAAACTGACCAAGCCCGACCTGAACCTAGCACAAGTCTAACCTTGAGTCAAGGGTAACTCTGATGGAATCTGATAGATGGCTTAACTGATGCATTGAGGAGGTGTTATGTAAATAACATGCCCTGTCACTGACGGGGACATAGCCACAATAAAAGACATTTTTGTCCAAACCTGACCCAACGTTAGGACACAACTTCCCATTCAGTCTAGAAAAAAATGATAGGATTCATTTATTTTCTGAAATGTGCAGAGAAACAGAGCGGTCACATGGCCACCCTCGGTTGACCATCCCATCCACCATTTTCACTGCACCCTCAAGTCACTCCTTTGCTCTAAATCACTGACATCAGCCCTCTTCTTCGCTCTCGCTGCTCCTCTCTCTCTCTCTTCCCATTTCATTGCCTTTTCTCTCCCTCACCCACACTTTGCACTCCTCCTCTCTCCCCTTTATCCCTCTCTCTCTCAATAAGGGAGTGATAGATGCAGGTTGTCAGGTGTCGCTGGACTGACGCCACAGAAACAGCAGCTGCCACGGCCACTTCCTCCATGCTGTGACACACACACACATGCGCCACTAATTCCGTCCTACATCCACATGACCAGTCCAGCCTCCCTCTTCTTCCTACTTTCTTTCATTCCATATCCAAACAGGTGTACTCCTCTCCTTCCCCCCCCATGCTCCTCTCCTCTCCTCCCCCCTGCTCCTCTCCCTGTCCAGCTGGAGGTGTTTTTTCGTGATTACCTGCGGTTTTATTGGCTAATGGGTTGAAACATACCAATATGTCTGCTGCTGCCCATCTGAGGCTTGGGCCCTGCTTTCCAGCCAAGACGCACACACTTTTACTAACAACCACGCATAAACACAGGCACATGTGCAAAGATGCACACACAACGCGCGCTCGTTTTCATTTGGATGAGCACGAGCCCCGCACACAGACACACGGGCAAACACGTGGCCATGCTCGTCTGTGGATGAGTTTGGCTTGTGTGCTAGCCAAAGATAATGTCATGGGCCATTTGTTCCACAGGTTCTAAGATTGTTCATTCTGCATCCAAACAAACAGTTGTACAGAAGCACAAACACTGATAAAAGAAGCAATATGATACTATACTGATCGCTAGAGTTAAACACGCCATTGTGAGCAGGACGATGGCACGAAACAACCAAGACCCAGTGCGTCAACGGATGAAAGACGCAACAATAGAAAAAAACTCTTCAACTCTTTGGTGACATCGATTTTCCAGAGAAAGTTCTCACTGAGATCCTCATGACTACATCTTAACATATAACATCTAATTTGTTTCCAAGCTAAATGAGCATTTATTATTATTTTCCAGCTCCCGAGTATCTAACCCAGCCAACTAAGACATTTAATCTGTGTGGTATTCAACTTTTTCAGCATATCAGGTTGATGCCAGGTTGATGCTTTTTATGTTTTGCCTCAACAAACTGTGCAGCATTCCATTGCAACATTTTCCACTCGCAGCTGTAGTAGTCGTGTGACCCATAACCTTTAACTCTAGCCTTCCTGATGTGCAACATGTCCACTACAGGATTACAAACCGAGTGAAAATAAAGGAGTCGGAGAAAAGAGGAGCGAACATTGCTTCAAACCAATTCAAGGTCAAACTGTGAAGATGTATTAAACAGTATATGTTTGGCGAGCTATTGTATTTAATCTCTGACCATGTCCTCACCTGTGTAACCTTTAACAAGCCCGCTAAATGAAATGAGACATCTGGAATTGGTCAACTATTAGACTCTGCAGCATTGACACATGATTTAGGGGTTAAACCTTTACACGGGATGATTACAGGGACGTGTGTGTGTGTGTGTGTGTGACTGTGTTCACGTGCGCTGTTGTCTACGGGAGAGAGCGTTTGCGCGTGTGAGCGCGCCCCCACCTTTATCTCTGTGTGTGTGCGCGCTTCCAATCTCTTTGTTGGGATTTCACCGTGTCCTGATCTCATCCCATAATAAACACATACAGGTCATCTCTACGTAGTGGTGACCATCTAGTGGATGTAAGAACCCCCTCATCCCCTCGACCCCGCCCCCCTCCCCACATACATTTCTCGCCTTCTCTCTGGGGCTTTACTGGGAAAGCTGCTTATCGGAGGCAAAAGAAAGCAGCAACCGATAGGTGGACGGATGGAAAGGCAGATAGATAAATCCTGTCTGATATGACTGACTGAATGGATCGATCACCACTGACTGTAGACTGGTAGCTTGATTATTGCAGTTGCAGAATGACTGACAAGGGGGCTGTCCTGTTGGGTGATGGACCCACTTAATTATATATATATAAAATAGAATTAGAATCAAAAATGAAAATCCAATTCCACTACTTTCTCAAACCTACAAACGCATCATGTTATATCCTTAAAATAATCTACAAATAGCATGACCAGAACAAGATATAGCTTGATATATGATGGTCTATGGCAGGTATATGTGCCATAGACCATCATTTTTGTCCAGAAACTATTTTGACAACCGCAATGTTAATGTTATTTTTCTTATTATGATCAGCATGGACAATGCAACGGAGTCATTTCTAGCAAAGCAGTGGGAGAATATTTATATTTATTTGGCTATAATAATCATGGGTGTCAAACTCAAATGTCCTTAGCGCCAATTAGCGTCTGTTCAGTCATTTTAAATCTATTAAAATGACATACATCTTAAATGTTAGTGAGTCAAGTCTGTTGAAACTAGTACAACAGTTGGTGTGTTGGATGGATTAAAGGACAATGTGTGACTACATGATTTATATTATGGCTGATTGCTGGTCTGAAAGACTCACCTACACAAAATCTCAGGAGTGTCGTCCAAATACCTATGCATTTTCCAGACGACTTCTACCCCGACAACGAGACAGAAGCAAAGGATTACCGAGCCCAATTCCTGCTACTCTTCTCATCCTGTGGATTACTGCTCTTTACCTTCTTTGCTTTAGCGTCTGACCTGAACTCCTGACACCTAGACATGACATCTGACCTTCACCTGATGCCATGTTATCTTCTAGACAACAGGCTTATAGCGCACGCTCGTCCTGTGAAGCATAATCAGTTAGATCTGGGAATGCAAACACTACCTGGGAATTACTCTTTTACCATTGATGAAGAGGAGGTCAAGGTTGAGGGTGAAATAGGGGCGTGTCTGGGAGTTTATGTGTAGCCGTGAAACCCGATTGGATGCATATAGTCTATTTGAGTGTGTGTGTGTATGCCCATGTGAAAACATAGAATAGTAAAGAAAACTTTGGTGAATGTCCTGGTGGCTCACTTAGCAGACAGAGGACGAGATGTGCCACATAAAAATCTGGGTTCAAATTTGGCCCGAGGCTTTTATCATATGTCCTGGATCTTGCATGGTTACTCGAGTGTATGTGCATGTGACGGAAGGGAGCGTTCGCTTAGTGTGTGTGCATTTCATCAAATAAGTTATATTTAGGTGCAACAATTCTCTGAACATTTGTGCTTTTAAAGAAGCCAGTCAATGCACTATCTTCACCTTTAATCTCTGACCTTCGACTGTGAGCCATTTATGACCTGTCATGTATGTTCAAAGCTTCATGATGCAAGATTGTAATCAAATTATAATAAATCAAAGTAAAACATCAACACTAACAAATGAATACCAAATAGATTGGACATTCACATGGTGCACCGAAGATTTTGTATGGCTATATGGCAACTTGGGTTTTCATCATCGAGGACAAAGAAGGGGCAGGCCTTCGCATCTGATTGGCTGTTGTCCACATATTCTGGTACACTGCTCCCTGTGCATGTGCAGCAGTATAGTAGACCACATTATAATCTTTACCAAAGGTCTATTACCTAGACCTTATTCTTGATTACTATTATTTAGACAAGTATGAATGTATGTAGGAATTGGAAAAAAAGGCAACCCTTACAATTGTGCCTATTAAGGTGTCTCATTAAAAGATGTGGGTGCAGCTAGATATAAAAAAAAAAAAAAAAAAATACTGCTAACCATTCAAAAACCAAACCAAAGAGACCAAAGTGATCAAACCAAAGTTGCTACAGCTGGACACAAGACAGAAAATAAGACAGACAAAGAGACACAAAGTTAAAATGGAAGCCAACCTTGAATGGTGCGTTTAAAGAAGGCTTTGCAGGCCTCACAGGAAGCCACACCATAGTGGTACCCTGACGCGATGTCCCCGCACACCAGACACAGCCTCTTGGGCATTGAATTCAGCATGTACTCGCACTTGATCTGCGAGTCTTCCCCGATAGTTGACGAACAGTCCTCATAACGCTTCGATCCAGGGCCGCCAGCGGGACCCAGCGGCCCCGCGTTGGAGCCGTAAAGACTCGGGGAGTCTAATCCGTTGGGGTGGCCGTTCATCGTTGATGAATATGAGCCTGAGGCGTCGCTGGAGCCACCAGGGGAGTGATGGTTTAGACTGTCAGTCAAGGAGGCAGGACTAGAGGGCTCAGTCTTTATATAAGAGGACGGACAGTTGGACTCAAGGTGGCGCTCCTTACTGGACATTCTGCAGAGAAGCCTGAGGGAGTGAGACAGGGACAAATAGAGGAGAAAGGTGAGAATGTTACAAAATGTTACAATTAAGTCATATTACAACATTTAAATAAGAAAAGTGAGGGGAATGAAAGACCCCAAGAGACTTATGATGATGCAAAATTTGGATTTTATTTTTTTTTTGAAGATTTAGGTTGATCAGGGAAACCTGGTGTAAGGCAGAATGGCAGCGAGGCGTTTACTGAAGCCACCAGGAGCCAGGAAAACACATGCTCACACAGGCCGATGGTCATCAGTCAATTCTCAGTCAATAGCAGTTTGTTCTACATGAAGGTAATCAGTAAGCAGACTCTCTGCTGCTCAATCATCCCAAAGACAGCCTCACACAAACAGAAACACACACACACTCGTACAGTATTTAAAGAGCGTGGTTCAGGTTTAGGATCTTTAGGGTTGGTGTCGCAAAAACCTTGATCTTTTAGGGTTTTAATGACATTTATCTGATCTAAACGCATGTATGTAAATTAGGTCACGGCCTCTTTTAAAAGGAGCTGCCAAGATGGCTGCCGAATAATAAGACTTGAGGTGAGAGAGCACAGTTTCTGTCCCTTCTTTTTCATAAATATATACTTTCATAAAGTGACATGACATTTAGAATGTTTGGCCTTTCCCCTTTTACCAATTTTTTTTTTTTTTTTAAATACAAGCTAAATTCATATAAACCAGTGCTATATTTCTCCTCCTCATGTCTCGTTCTCTTGCTGAATCCTCTTCCCTTTATCCAGCCACTCTAACTTTCTCTCTCTCCCTCCTCTTCTTCTCCCTCAGGAGGCCGACTGTGTCTTGTTAATGGCAGTTGTAATTAACAGCTATCTTCTCTGTGTCCATATCTCTCCATCCCTTCTTTTGTCTACCTTACTATCTGTCTGCCTGTCTTTCTATTCACCTCCCATTCACTGCCATTTCTCTTTCTCTTCCTTTTTTTGCATTTACCACTCTCTCCCTCTCTCTCCCCCTCTAACCCTCCCCCCCCTTCCTTCTCCATCTTTTCATTGTTAAAAGCAGAGAGCACAAAAGGGGTTTTTAATTAAGGCAGGATGCTGCTAAACGATGGGCTTCTAAAGTCCAGTCGGCCTGTAAAAGATCCCTGTTCTACAGGGACCCATAAAACACAGACAGCGCCTTGACAGAGAATGGAGATCCTGTCGGGCAGAGGGAGGGCGGGGGTATGTGGAATGGATACAGAAAGGGAAAACAGGTAGGCAGACGAGACAGCCAGGGCTGGAGGCAGTCAGTGATGGAGGGTAGTGAAATTACAGACAGCAGTTTTAGATTTTAGATTTAGGTGTACAGTTTTTAATGTGCAACACAAGTTTAAAGTATTTTAATGTGCAGTCAAATTCAACACATGGCAGCTACCAGTTCACTGAAATCTGCCAAAGTCCACGTCATCATCGACCCATGAGCATTAACTCTTTAACACCGAGCGTATTGCAGGAGTTTGCGCAAGCACACTTTGCATTAGCGTAATTATGCAACGGTTTGTGCTATTGTAAAGATTGCAACGGTTTCTAAAAAGGTGAGAAGTTGCACGTCAAAGCTGACGTGTGGTTATTACGGTAATTTCACTCGCGATGTTGCAGGAAGCCGGTGAATCGGCGTCTTTGCCGCCAGAAAGGAGAGAGTTGGATTTTTTGGTTTTAGTATTTGCTCATTAACTCAAAGACTCGACAAAGTTATTTTAAATATGTTCTGTTCAAATTACATATTTAACACACACAATCTGGTGTTCGTTTACAACTACAATGTTTTCCTCACTAAAACATGCAGTATATGCAGTCAATTGTAAATAACTGCCAGATATTGAAATTTATTCTGGAAAAATATGCATTTTCTAGTCCTTTTATGATTAAAATAATCAAAAAAACATGTCAGGTGGACATTTTGAGGCTTAGGTGTTAAAGGGTTAAGGTCCATGGAGATCCCTGTGAGGGTGGGGAGAGAGTATGCATCTATCTGTGGATACAGCATGTGGAAAAGAGATCCTTGTGTGTCTCACAGTGTGACGGTCGACAGTGTGTGGGACCTTCTTTTGCAGTTTCAAGCCCACAGTGTGTCTTACACACCTGTCCTTTGAAATAGATGTGTGAGGGATTTGGTTTTGTTTATTTGAACATTAAAGTCTAAAAGATCTGTTCAATTTAAGTATTAAACCATGCTGCATATATCCAAACCATATTGTTGAAAGCCGATTTAACAGAGACAAGGCCAGAGTTGAAGGCGGAATTTTTTTTGGGGGGTGTAAGAAAAAGTTTACTTCTTCTTTTCTCATCTTTTAAGGTTTTAATGACATTTACCTGATCACTCTACATATGTAGGAGCTACTGAATATTATGAATTTTCGAGACGAGGAGGTGAGGCAGCAAAGTTACTTTCCTGTCCTTTCCTTTTTTCATAAATTTATACTTTCATAAAGTGACATGACATTTATAATGTACATTACTTTGGCCTTTCCCCTTTTCTTCATATCTTATATCCCGTCGTCCCGTACTCTTATTAATCCAGACTATCTGGTATTCACCACCAGTGTCTATAAATCCATTTATCGGATGCTTTGATATTCTGGAATGACAGGGGACAGTGGGGAAGGTTTGGACACAAATCAAGAGGAGAATAAGGTGGGAAGGGAAAGCTGTGACACTGCGGCAGTCAGACGTGGACACAGGACAACATGAAAGATGCTGAGAATATGCAAAATGTAAATGTGGGGCGGAAAAAGAAATAATGGGCACAGTGAGAGATTGTGCCGGGTTTGCGTTGTTCTAGTATAGAAGGAGACAAAAATATGGTGGTGCCAGAAAAAGAGAGCAGACCCATTTAAGTAGATGATGTGATGGTGATGATTTAATATCTCCTTTTTCACTCTTTATGCTCTTTCGTGTCCCCTCCCCCTGACCACAATCCCTCCGAGTACCATTAAGTGAAAGATTTTGAGTGCCAAAAGATCTCAGGTACTTTTATTCTTCTCCTCTCGCTCTCTCTCTTTCTCAAATACTCATCTATTCCTCTTCTCTTTTTCCCCTTTCTGTTCCTCCTATTTTGCTCGATCTCTCCCTTTCTTTTCCTCCGTCATCATCTTTTTCTCTCTCGGCTCTCTCTCTCCCTCATTCTCTCCCTCTCTCACTGTGCTTATAAATGAAAAATAATGGCAGTCGAATGGGGAGGAATAAAAGGAATAAAAAAAAGAAGACATGTGTGCAGAGGAGAGGGGAGGAAAGAAGATTAAGAAATCACAGCCAGTGCGCTGTGCCGAGTGAGAGGTTGAATGCATTTATGTATGTATGTTATCAGTATAATTATGGCGCTACGTAGCGTCAGCTCAGTGCTGAAAGAGCAGTCTTATTGTGCCTGTCTGCTCTTCAGATGAGTGACGAGAGACAGTGATGGGGGGTGGATCTTTTTTTTTTTTTTTTTTATAAATTCTTTAAGTTTTTAGGTGTTTAAAGAGATTTATATAAAGAGGGGAAAAGAAGGCTTGAATGTATTCCTTTTTTTTTCTGGATTTTCCAGAGATGTGAGCAGAGTGTTACACAGTGTAAGTGGCACACTAAGAAGAGCAGTAATCACATTTTAAGGATTAGCTGGTTTAAATAAATTGGTAACTGGTATTTAAATTGGTATTTAAATTCTTCTTCTTGCTGCAATTGATACACTTTAGCATAAGACAAGCACTCTCAAAAGCACAAATAAGACTTGTTTTCTGTTAGAATAAATAAATAATCTGACTTCGACTAACTTCTATGTGTCAGATTATTACACAGTTTAGGGGAATCCTCATCTATTTGTATTTTTTGGGGTGTATAGTGAACTGTTATCAGACTTTGATATGGCGGACCAGGTAATCTGCTGAAAACGTCCAGTGATCCCGTCCATTTCAGCCCACTAATGGACATCTTGTGGCAGAAAATTTGGAGAAAATTAGGAGAAAATTAACCCTTGGAATAGTGAATAATGGCCTCCATCAAGAAAAAAAAAAAAAAAGAAGCCAAGAAGACAGAAGAGAAGCAAGGACAGGGAGGAAGGTTTATGTAGACGCAGCACAGAGTCACTTCTAAATCATTAGACTCATTTTTAAATTGCACTTAGTTGTTTCGTAAGTAGCCTCATAATAAAGCAGGATAATATCCACTGTCATTCATTATAGTGAAATAAACCCTGGAAAATGTAGAACATTAAACACATTGAATAAAATGCGTATTTAAGAATAATCCAAAGTATTTACTGTTATACTTTTCCAGCTATTGGGTGTTTTTTTTTTTAAACCGTTATTGTAGATGTTGTGCATGTTTCACCAACTTCCAAAGCAAAGGGGACAAAAGTGCCGGTTTGTTCCTCCTGCAGGCATCAAATATTCAGAAGGCCTCTTTACCACAAACACACACACATACAAAAGATTACCAGCTTCCCTTGTTTCCATTTCCCACTCAATCCCTGTCATTTTCTTTTTTTTCCCTCTCTCTCTCTTTGTACCATTTTCATTCTTTCTCCTATTTTTTTGAAGGTAAACACAGTGACTCATGAAAGGGAGATAAACGTATGGAGGAGAGAGAGAGTGCAATAGCAACACAGACATAAAGAAAGAAAAACAAGGAAGTGTTTTTTCCTTCTTCTTCTTCTTCTGTGTATTTTGCAGAAAGGTGGGCCTCTGGTGTGTGACAAGCTGTGATTAGAGCGGTGGGCTGATGCACTGCTCTGACAACTGTCAGGGACAAACATACAATCATCGTATTAGAGCGACTACTCTGTGCTTCTTCTCTCTGTGCCGTTTGCACTCCTTCACTCCCGTGTTTCTCTGCGCGCTCGTACTCTTTTATTACATACAATCTTTGTGCGATTGCCTCGCGAGTCGGAGCCATAAACACAACATGATCCTCGAACGACTCCCCACTGCCTGTGGGTTAAAGAAGAAGAAGACGACGAGGAGAGGCTACTCGTGTAGAAGTTTACAATCAATTCAAGCTTTTTAAGGTTCTGTTACACTGCAACTTAGATCCTCCAAATGTGTCCTTCCATCTGCAGGCAATGCAGGATCTATGTCTGTGTCGGAATGAATATACAGGATGTGAATTTTGAAAGATCAACTGCTTTCATTTATCTTATTTCCACTTTGTTACTTCTCTTAAGAGCACACAGAAAACGCATTTTACACTTCTTGGTGTGGAGGAATTAGAAACGTAACACTGTCCTGACATTGTTTTATAACCAAATTCCTCCTCGGAAAAAAAAAAAAAAAAGAAGAAGAGAAGTGAAGTGAACAATAAGAGTAAGAGACGAAATAAGCGAGAGGAAAGCTGTGGAGACAGAGAAGGGAGAAGTGCTGACAGTGTAGCTACTGCGGGTTGGCTAATACCTTTCCATCACACCCAGCATTGTACTCTGGATGCTGATAAGAACACACAGTCCAATAAGCAAAAAGAAAAAAAAAGAAAAGAAAGAGAGAAAACCTTACACAATTCTATCTAGATGATACAGCAATGCTCTGGGATGAGAGGGAATTGAAGGAGGGAAGGAAGGAAAATACAATGAATGAAAGAGTGGGGTAAATGGGGATTAGAGGTGAAGGAAGAAAAAAATATTTCTTTACATTTCCATCCTTAAATTAAATTATTTTATAAATAGAGGAGAGTGAATTGCCTTTTTTTTTTCTTGTCAATTTTACTCTCAATTCAATTTGTGGAAGGTTGTTGAACTGCATGTCATACTATATATGCACTAGACTATGCACGACATAGTTGTTAAAGATCTACTTAACCCCACGTGTTTTCTACTTTTTATGGGATATTCTGTGTGTCATTTTGAGGCTAATTTAATCAAATCTGTCATTTTAAGTCTGTGAGAGAGTGAGTTCTACTTCTCACTTGATTTAAAATGTACGTAAACGCTTTGCTTTCATGGTCTTCATCACTAGTTTCAGCATTGACGTCCATTTGGAGTCCGAGGGTTTTATTGTCAATTCACTACATGCACAAGACAAACAGAGGAATTCCTCTCGCACCTAGTACTTCAGTGCCATTCAATTACACAAACTAAATTAGAATAACTAAGCATAAGAGAAGTCAAATATAGTCATGGATACTGTGATATAGGTGCATGGTTGCAGGTGTAGTTGGACAATAAGTGGACAAATCCTCTCAGTCAGTCCTTTCTGGTTTCAAAAACAAAGCTGCAAGCTGCTACATACTAAACACGAGGCTTCACAACTGAGTGACGTTCGAATAGATCGCCACTTGATTTTATGTGCAGTGAATAAAGTATTTATAGGCTACAGTCGGAAAAAAAAACAGCACAGGATTGATAAAAAAAAAAAAAACAATAATATGTGTTGCTGTGTTGTGTTTGGCTCCATACACCTGCAGTTTGCAGATGATTACAGTTGTTTCCAGGCACAAAAATAACTTAAGTACAAGATAAAAACTCACGCAGCGACAGTCAATCTAAACCACTTTGCCTCCTACGGAGACCTCGTCCTCCTCCTCGCTCTCTTCGGGTCTAAATCGCTCCTTCTCCCTCTTTCATTTCTACTTCTCACTCTCACACACATTCTGTCACTGCTTCTCCACACACACACACACACACAGAGACACACATGCACACACACCAGGGAGCAGATCAATTGTTACAGTGTTAGTCGGGCAGGAAACCTGTAATTCACTTCATTGGCTGCAGAATAAACCCCTGATTACATACAATCAATGTGATAATGTCTAAAACACATTCTGCCCAATGGGCTGTTAGGCTGTAAAGACCAGCAGAGGAGAGGAAACAGGAGACCTGTGTGTGTGTGTGTGTGTTTATGTGTGACTGTATTACCACAATATCTTCTGCTAAGTATGAATGTTAATGTGAGGGAGTAACACATTTCAAATCTTTGCCGAGCACCACACACACACAGATGTAAACCAAGACTATTCAATAACAAGAAATTTAGACAGACCAGACATCAAAATGTGAACATAAAAACATAATAAATGAACTAGTAATACAATGATTTCGGTCATACCTGTCCTTTGCACGTGCATAAAATCAAAAAAGGTGCACCTTATTAGCTCTAAAGTTGTTCCTCTTTGAAAGTGCATCTCAAAGTGCCTTTAACACAATACAAAATAACTAACACTGATTCAATCAAATCTGTCAGACTACTGTAGGAATCTTTGAGGGACAGTGAAATGTTTTTCTCTCATTATTTCAGGTGGAACTACAGGCTGGGCCACTAAGAAGTTTGTTATGGGCCGCATGTGGACCACGGGCCACTATTTGAATTGACTAGATGTAAACTATGGGAGGTATGCAGTTTATTTGCATTAACCCTTTAACATCTAAGTATCAAAAATATGTCCAAAAACAGGCCACAATATTGACACTACGTACAGATGTTTTCTCCACTTTCTCCCTTTCGGGTGACAAAGACGCCGATTCACCGTCTTCCTCCAACAACGCGAGTGAAATTACCGTAATAACCACATGCTGGAATTGACGTGCAACTTCTCAGCTTTTCCGAAACTGTCAATTAAAGGGTCAATGCATCACCACTGGGAGAATTAGGAAATATCCCTGAAGAGCTAACACATGACAGGAATAAGGATCCATATTATTTATGTGTACTGTATGAGGTCTGGGAGAAGTTTCTAGTCCTGACATTTGACGAAGAGTTCATTTTTTTCCCCCTCTCAAATCCTGTACGTGGTCCGCATGGCTCGGTAAAGTAAGTGCAGTGTTTAGGTGGAAAAGATATGAAGAGGTTGAGCTTGTTCAGGGAGAGCAAAAAAAAAAAAAAAAAAGTAAGGCAGTGCACTGCTCACCCTGCGTGTGCACACGTGTGTGTGTGTGTGTGTCAGATGGGAATCTTGATGATTTAGGTCATTTTCTCGCAGAGCAGTGGCTGATAAGTGTGTTGCTGCCAGCCACTATCTTTGTCACCATGTCTCTCTCTCTCTGTACCTCTCTCTTTGTCTCTCTCTCTCTTTCTGTCTCCCCTTATCTGCTGTGTGTCATTGTATTTGTAAGGGTGGTTGTCTATTGTAAGAATAGTGCTTCAAACCTTTAAAATGGCTCAAATCTGTGCACACGTGTGTGTGTGTGTGTGTGTGTGTGTGTGTGTGTCGTCGTGCATCATCATCGGGATCACGGGTTAACATAAATACTCGTATAATTACGTCCCGTTGGTTTATTAATCAGATTTGTTCGATGAATAAACAAATAGCATATGTCTGCAAATTGGATGTACATATATTCCAGTTCTATTTTGAGGCTTTGGCAGCAACTAAACTGCATAGCATGTACTTGTGGTGACCTCCAGCCTTTTACTGGAAAGGCTGAGGAGTGGAAATCAATGAAATTACTCAATGCATCCTCTTGTTTAGGTAAAACCTTACATGGGGAGATCCTGCATGTGGTGGCAAATGTGAGAATATATTCGGGGAAAGCATTGTATGTATTTGTTTAAATAATAAGTCTGATGTCATGTGAGTGATCGCACGTTTCATTCATGGAATAGGTGGGAAGTGGCAGTGGAATAAGGGATATAAATTGTGGGGTGGCTCCTTTATAAAAGAAAGGTCATTGATCAAGGTGAGTGTGTGTGTGTGCGTGTGTGAATAAGAAGTGTTATCGCAAAGCATTAGGGGTCTTCCAAACACTTACTTCCAAACACTTACACCCACACACACACACACACACACACACACACACACACACACACACACACACACACACACACACACACACACACACACACACACACACACACACACACACACACACACACACACACACACACACACACACACACCTTAGTGCAGCAATTCCTCTCTGACAGTCTAAACCAAAACCTTAACCTCACCACAATTCAAATCTGAGCCCTTAACTTCAGTTCCTCAGAAAAGAGATTCTGCCTCATCAGGACTAGGTTTTGGTCTCAACGAGGACTACTGGTCCTGACAAGATCAGTGTTTAAGGTCCTAAAAGAGGCAACTATTACCGGCACATACACACACACAGACATATAGACCTGGATAACGTGCTATATCAAATGAAATTGCACGGACATAATAATAATAATAATAATAAAATAAAAGTGTTTTAAAAATCGGATTAGAAACGCATTTTATTATAAGCAGATGCTGAAAGAGGATTTCCACTCCAGAAAAATATGACAGGGCTTTCAGATGTGACACAGACGGAAGGAAGGTAACGCGAGGGGAGGAAGAAGAGAGGAGACTCGAGTGAGTTGAGCGTCAAAAGCTGCATTCTTTAAGCAGATCAGATTTGGGGGGAAATTGGGCTGTCACTACAGGATTGTGATGATTTACACTTATCTGTCACAAGGAGTGGGGGAGGGGGGGGGGGCACACAGGCAGAGTATGTACAATAAGCACGTGTAGATATTGAGGTTCACTTCACTCCCGCTCATTTCACTTAAGCCGTCAATATTCCGCGAATAGAAACGCACGGAAATAGGGAGAGGGGACATTTTTACGTCGGCTGAAAAGTAACGATCGGCATTTATTACACCTTGCTTACACTTGTGTTGCAGAACAAATTCAATTTATAGCTTATGTCTTATTCTTCCCTGAATATATCACACACACACAAAAAAACAAACAAGCGCTGTAGACATTTTTACTACAGCAAGTTTTTAAGCTGAATCTCTGTGTGTGTGTGTGTGTGTGTGTGTGTGTGTTGTCACTTCAGCTGCTGTTGACACTGTGTCCCCTCTGCCTCCTCCACTGATCCCCCCCCCTCCCCTCCCCTCCCCTCACTGCTGGCTGATGCACCTTACAGCCGTGCTCCTGGACCATCTGTTGGGGAATCTAATTCACATCCAGTCATAATCAGGTTTTGCTGGAGTGCCCACTTTCTCTGTCTCCATCTCTCTCGCCGTCCATCTCCGTCTCTTTTTGAGCTGCTTTTGGATTTCATATTCAATCCTTTTATCTTTTTTAAAAAAAAAAACCTATTCAGAATAATATGAGTCTATATCATGTGGGTGATTTTAACAGGATGTTATCTGGCAGTAAATATTACACATATGTCCGCGTCTCTATTCCCTCCCATGCATTTTCATACAGAGAGAATGAATTAATCTAGTTTTGTTTGCTCTTTTCACCCTCATTTCCATGACTTGTCTTATGTGTGTAATCATATTTTATTAAACATAATACAGTTCTTTACTCATGTTTTTCCTGATTTATTTAACTTTAAGAGTCAATCTTTTCAAGCTGCGTAATTTGAGTGCATTTAATGAAGCATTTTTATTTATTTTTTTAAATTATGAACATTTTTGAGGAATAATAAGTGCAATTTTAACAAAAGTATACATTAGTTCACCATCTACACTATGATCTAAGGCTGGAACTAAGGATTATTTTCATAATCGATTAATCTGTCCAGTATTTATCGAGTAATAGTTTGGTCCATAGCAGAAAATGTTGATCACCTGAAAATGATGATGTTCTCAAATGTCTTGTTTTTGTCCACAAGCCAAAAATGATTCAGTTTGAATGATTTCTTTATTTTATGGAGAAAAGAAACCAGAAAATATTCACATTTAAGAATCTGAAAAAATCAGAAATCTCATCTTAATAATGAGAAAACCCTTAAACCTATTACCAGTGGGACAGATTGGACCTACTGGTGGTCCAGTTCTGGCCCGCGGGCCGTACGTTTGACACCGATGGTTTAAATTCTGCATCTGCTTTAACACCCAAATGACAAAGTTGTATGGTAAATTAATCAATAAGCTTCAACGTGAGACTGTAGGAATCGACAAAACTGTGGATGTTTATGTGTGTGTGTGTGTGTGTGTGTGTGCAGTATTTGTATGTGTTTTTTTCCATGAGTGAGAGTAAGTTGAGTTGAGGTGAAAGGGGGTGGAAGTTAATGAGAGGTGAGTGTCTGAAACCCTCTTTCTCTCTCTCTCTCTCTCTCTACTCCCACAGTAATCCTCTTCTATAAATCTGCAATCCAATCAGCGTTGTCCACACACACACACACGGACACACATATGCATGCACACACCGCACACACACACCTAGCACACACTTTGTTGTAAACTGAACCCAATGTAATCATAATGATAAAGCAGATTGCCTTAACACACAGATGGGCCTCCCAACAGCTCTGTGTGTGTGTGTGTGTGTTCAAACACCACCCTGGCTGCCTGACATTAATCACATTCCCATGGTTTGATGGCCTAAATAAAAAAGAAGGAATAATATTGTTGCTGTCCAATGAAAGCTGCAGATCCAAACATAAACCAGGAATTTATTCAAAACCCAAGCGCACAAGTTTGCATGTGAGGGGGAAAAAGGCTCTGGGTTTTTCATGTTTTCATATGAAACTATTAAGAATTTGTTTTTTAATTATACAAGTTTTTTGCATCTCTTTTCTTTTTAATTTTTTTTCTTCTTTTATTGTGAAGTACTTTGAGCTGCAATCAAAAAAATAAATAAATATTATTGCTATTATTTGTGAGGGTGCATGAAAAAAAAGTGTGTGAATGGATGAATTTAGGCTCCATTTACAAATGCAACTTCAGATTTAGTTCGGCCTTATGCTAGAATCCAGATCATTATCCAAATTACACCCGCTAAATACTCCATATGTGCCTTTTCCCCAGAGAAATGCATAAATATAAGCACACAGATGGACAAACTAAACACGATAAACAAACAGAAATGAAAAGACAAATTCATTAACTTTGACTGGGACGCTTGAAGTGAACAGAGTTCCTGTTGTTGGCAACATTTCTCTTACTAAGCTGTGTAAATGGCCTATGACTGCATATTATTCATGAATGCTTCTCAATTGTAAACAATTCATGTTTTTTTACTGTAATTTCTGTATCGCTGCAGCTCAGACAGAATTCTGAGCCGGCAAACTTCAGTAGAGATGGTTATTATCTGCCAAAGGAGGAAATACTGTGGTCTGTTAAGACACTTGGATTAACTATTACACTATCAAGTGTAGTTGTCTCTCACTTGGGGGAAACAAAAACTTTAATTGAGGCAGTGGGGGATACAAGTGGAAATTTGTGACTTCAAGACATGGCGTGACGCCGTCGTGACTGGACCTCCTCTGGCTACACAGACACACACACACACACACACACACACACACACACACACACACACACACACACACACACACACACACACACACACACACACACACACACACACACACACACACACACACACACACACACAGTACTAGCGATGCTGTTGTGGTGATTGGCTCAAAGTCTGTGTGAGAATGGTTTGCCAGACCACTAATTGGCTTGACCCAGACTAACCCTGAAATCCTATTGGGCTAAGATTTTTCAGTCTGCACACATAATACACACACTCTCGCACCCAAACACACACACACACAACCAAAATGTAAGAACTTTGCAAAAAAAAAAAAAAAAAAAATCCTAACAATGCACCGATCAATAGAGTGTTCTAATAGGCCAGACAGTAATATAATAAAGGATAGTTATCCTCATTAAGATAATCATGTAAGCTGCAGAGGTCGTTCAGCATTCAGTACAACACGCGCAACGGAGAATGAAAAGACCATCGCTGAAAAGTAAAGATGAGTTAATCTAATATCAGTTGTAAAAGTTCCTCGTCCCAAAGCCCTGAGATGACGATACGACAGATTTAATACAAACACTGAGCCGTCACTTGTTCATTTTGGTGAAATAAGGCTACATATCATGCTAAATACAAAACACTTGCAATTATAGTTTGGAAATCAGTGCATGTCTTTTTCCCCAATTCTTTCTTCTCGTAATTCCAACAAAACATGTCACTGCTACAGTACCTGAGGATTGTGGTCTTGAATGATTCAAATATTATGGCTAATAATCAAAATCTCTTCTGAAAGGAAATTGATTTTTACGTCAGGAACCACACTGTAAAGTTCAATAATCCAAACGGTTTCTTTAACAAAAAAAACAACCCTCAAAGATCAGTGAGAGAGAAACTGTTTTTCCTGCCGTTTGAACATGAAACAAGCTCAATATTTATATCAGATCACGTTCGACAAATGTCTGCAGAGCTTTAGTTTAGACGACTCAGGGGAAACTACATTTAATAGTAAAAGAGACTTCAACCAAAATCTACGATTTAAAAGCCTCCGTACGGAAAAGCATTTACATTTCCTTAAGTGTCCTTCAGCTGAGTAAGAGTTCCCTCTTTTCTATAATATTCTGCTGACACTGTAAGAATATAAAAGAAATTCAAAGCAGCTACAGGTAAACAAAAAGTGATGGCACAATAAACAATATTATCGCTTAGAGGGATTAAAAACATCCATATTTCACGTGGAAAAATCCTGCCAACACACAGTGTTTGTGATGCATTTTTTAACATGTATGGGGAGACGCATCTTTCCTCCTTCATTTATCATCTATGATCTTATTAAATTATCATTTTAAAATATGTATCGCGTCTGCAAGGCTGCACCGGTTTAAGAATCTCAAAACATGGGTTTTAATATACATATTTTTTTAGTCATAGCAATAATTTTGGTTATTTGATACAAGTGTGACGTTAACTTTTGAAATTGTGCCATGATTAGAAGCACATAACAAAAATAATCCTGATAATAAAACATCTAAATAGTGCAGTTTTGAGTTGTAACATGTGCCTTTTGCACACGGTGACACTAATAGAGCAGCTTATTTTAAACACACAGACAAAAGAAGATCCCCTCACAATAGCAGGCAGGTTCCTTCTGTCTCCAACACACTGACCACATTAAACACCGGCTTCTGGAGTCTCACAGTTCTTCCCTCTTCTTTCCCCTTTTCATGTGAGCTTTATAGAGGTCAAATGAGGCTTTTGTGTAAAAGCAGAATCATTTATTCTTTTCCTCCTTTCACAATCTCTCGCTCTGCGCCTCTTTTTCCTCTACAAGCCCTCGCGGTCGTCAAAATTTGGAGTCTTACCTGGGGTTGTAGAGGGCATGTGCGTCTCTCATGTGGTTGACCTCCACTGGATCGTAGTTCTGGTGCATCCTCCAGGCGCCGGCGCCACATTTACCAAAAGTCGACTTGGAGTTGTCTTCGCTGCTGCTGTTCACCAATGGGCCCTTCGATAAGTTCATTCTGTGGACAGAGGGAGGGAGGGAGGGAGGAGAGAGAAAGAGAGGGACGGCAGTGAAAATACAGCAAGTGGAACGAAACATTTAGTAGAAACTAATTTAGCAGCTTTTTTGAAAGATGCTCAGGAGAGTTTGACGAATACTGTGAAGTAAAACTGTTTAAAATAAGATAATCATGTGTTCATATGAAGACAAAGTAAAGGCTAGTAAAGATTCATTATCTACACATTAAATTCATTAAAAACAATAGTAAAGAAGCACAATTTACAATAAATGTAGTGGTGCAAAAATAAACTGGATGAAAAATTAAAGATGACCACACACTCACACACTCATTCAAACTAAATTTGTCCCGCAGTCCATTAAAAAAGTTTCAGACTTTTCCTCAGGAGTGTCATTTATGCTAAGTTTAATGTCAGAGCACTTTCACCAGATTTAGTCTCAGGGTAAAAAAAAAAAAAAAAAAAGTCGGCGAGAATATAAAAGTAAAAGCACCAGCGGAGGAGGGACCTGTTATCAGTCAATCAAACCAAGCACCGTCGTCAGGGGAGGGAAGAGCTGTTCCTGAAGTGATAAGGTCACCGCAGGGCCACGGAATCAAAAACTGTCCACTTCAAAACAAAAGAGAGGAAAATTTAACTACAGGAAAGTCAGAGAGCGAGAAGAAAGGGACATTGGCCGTATAGTTGATGTAAAAGAGAAGAGAAGGCAGCGTTTGTAATAAAAGTGGCTGTCCTACATTTAAACAAAACAAGACGTTTTACCCAATGAATCGAGTACAAAAGTGATCCTGCTAAAAATCATTTAAATGCACAAAAGATGCCTGAATCATCCATGCTCTTTGCATTTTGAATATATTCATATTTGTTTTTTTATGTCTTTGCATTGGACAATAATTATTATTCCTGCTTCCTGTAAAATTAAATGAATAAACCCTTTTTAACCATAAAAGGACTTGTAAAATGTTTTTTTTTTTAACTCAGAATAACTTCCAATATTACAACTTAAAATGAAGAAAAACCAAAAGGTTTATTTAGGAAAACATTTCAGTGAACAACAGATTTTGCGTAGTAAATTTGAAATTGGAGCAGTCAGCAACAGAGACGCTGATTCTCTGTCTTCCTGAAACGACCACTCGTTGGCGTTGATGTGCAACTTCTCCGCTTTCACAAACCGTTGGAATTTTTACGATAGCACAAACCGTCGTGCAACTGCAACGGTGACACGGAGTTGCGCTTGTGCCGACGTGCCGTCGGCGTTAAGCTCGGTGTTAAAGGGTTAAAAATAGTAGTGATATTTTAAATTAAATCATGGTATTTTTCTATTACAATTTGGGTTTTCCCCCGTGTTTACTTCATTCCATCATGTGACTTGTGACGTGTTACACAACAAACATCCCCACAGCTCACTGTGAGCGTTAAGGAGACGGTCAGGTGGACACAGACAGGTAGACGGACCAATCACAGCCCTGTCGGCCGTCTCTTTGTCCTCAGAGTTGCTCCAGCAGTGAGAGGTGAAGGGTGGAAGGTTGGAGGGTGGAGGGGCCAGCCTGTGTGCCATGTAGGTTTTAGTTCCACTCTGATGAATAGGAGGAATCGATATCACGCTGCTGCTGCTGCCGCTGCTGCTTCAGACACTTATTGGCTTTGGTTGCAGTGACACAGTTCTATATAGACAGGCAACACTTAATACTGCTTTTTTTTTTATTGGGGAGTGTCCTGGTATTACACTGAACGGAGGTTCATCCAATTCCTGATTCCAGATTTATCGCATCGACACGTGTTTTCATTACGTTTGAGTTTCTGGCTTCTTCTTTCTGTAATCTTGTAACCTTTTCTGCTGAAGGCACGTGGACCAATCAGCAGCTGCCCTGTCTCTGAACTGCTCTGGTCAAACTCTCCCGTCACGGGGAACCGGATTCCTTTACGTGAACAGGTTAATGTATGTAAACGGAGTCTGGACGAGTCGCTGAGGTCTATTTCTCTCGATTAACACGCTGAAAGGTTGCTTTTTTCTGACAAGTTTGGACATAAAATACTTCACAATAAAAGCCTTTGATTTTTCCTGCTATCACCCCCTTCAGTCTGTACTGTGCATTAACCCAATTTCTCACACTGTCGGGGATTACAGAGAGATTTAAGTTTTATTCCTTTATACCTTATGGCAAGGTCATCGGATATTTCTTTATTTTATTATCAATATTATTATTTTCATAAGATTATTTTTTAAATAAATGTGTTCAAATAAAAGGCATCAACATTGCAGCACAGAGAACGCATACTACATAAATGCCTATATTTATGTTTATATTAAACAATATCTATATTTTAAGGAATCTTCTACAGCATCAGAGGGGTGAGCGCATAAAAATAAACAGCTCCGGTCATAACTATTTATGTATGCTTACAAAATAAATGGAGAGAATAAAGAAGAGGAGTGTTCAACTATGTGATTCTTCCTATTTCACGCTGCTGTCAGGACCTGTAAGTGACAACACGCACGCACACACTGGTGTGAATGTGTGTGTGTGTGTGTGTGTGTGTAAAGGTAGGGAGATGGTGAGTGTCTCTCTGATGCTCAGTGACTCGCTCATGTGTTGCTGGTCCATCTGTGAACAGAAGGACCATGACGCAGTACGTGTGTGTGTGTGTGTGTGTGTGTGTGTGTGTGTGTGCGCGCGTATGTGTGTGTGTGTGTGCACCTATTCACATGCAAGTGTGTGTGTGTGTGTGTGTGTGTGTGTGTGTGACATGGTGATGCAGTGATTGATGAGACAGTTGCCATTCTTGCTAATAAAAATGCACCTATCCCTAAAAAGAGCAAATGCCACAACACACACACACACACACACACACACAGGGATGCAGCTTCCCTTCTTAATTACCTCCCTGATCAAGGCAGGGTGACAACTTCCACTCGAATACATCATTAAAAATCATAAATAAGGGTTGATAAATATGTATAGTTTCATAAATTATGTGAAATATAAAAGAAGAGCTGAAATTATACAGGATAATGGCAATAGTAGAGCTTAAGCACTTAGTTTCTGCTAAAGAGTAACACAAACTAAGAGAAAATCTTTCAATTCTACCCCTTAAAAAACATTTTTTCCTCATGATATCATGAACGATTACTTTACAGACGGCCTGCATGATTAGACATTAAAGATCGTTGCTTAAAATGTAAATGTGGGACTACATTTTTTTTCTCCGTCTGCAGGATGCACATCAGGGCAGGTGCGACTGCGACACAACCTCATGTGTGTGTGTGGGCTTGTGAGTGTCCGAGAGAATGTGGACGGGTACGTGCGCGTGCGTGCACATGTTAGCATTAGTGTTAGCGACGGGAGCTGTTAGCGGGGCAAGCGGCAGATGGGCTGTCGGCCTTAATAGGGACTGAGCGGATGCAGAAAGGTGACAGCTCCGAGAGGGAGGGGCATGTGCGGTGTGTGGGATGAAGGTAAAAAAAAAAGGAAAAAAAAGTGGTGTAGGAAAAGAGGAGGAAACAAATTCTTATACTGTGTACAAGAAGACGCCCGTTGTTATTAATAAGTGTTATAAAAATTAAAGCGTTTATTGCGTGCAACATAAGTTCACATTTGTCGGCACACGTGAAAAAAAAACATTTTATTGTATTTCACGTGTTTAAGAGCTAATTTGTGCACCGTGTCTTCAAATATGTTTTAATCAATTTACATCTACGTCTTGTTTTTAACAATGTGAGTGTACACCAGTGCTGCATCATCGTTAACACAGAAACAAGGGCCTCACAGGAAATAGTAAACTACTTCATGATATATAAGAAAACTGCTATAATGTTGCTAATCTGCTTTAATAAACTATATTTAAGGTATCTGATGTGTAATTTTGATCCTATAAAAATGTATTAAAGTTGGGTAGTTATAAAGCAAATATACAGATATATAATATGACATGTACACATGGTGTAACTATGCAGGGCTTTCATCATCATTGCATTAATTTTCAGGCAAATAACTAATTTAGGATTTGTGTGACTGTATTTGTGAAGTACAGATGACAAAGTTGGAGAAAACAGCGACGAAGAAAAGAATAACGTATAGAGCGAGAGAGAGAGAGAGAGAGAGAGAGGTGGGCAGGGCCGTGGGGCTGTCATCCTCTCCTCATCAGGCACACACATGAAGCATGATGGGAGAATGAGAGGTGGAATATTTCACTGTCAGTTGCAAAGCGGCGCGGTCATTCATTTCTTTTCCGTCTTTGTCTCCAACGCTTTTCCTTCTGTTGTACCTTTCCGTTTTTGTCTGATACATTTCTTTTTCTCCCCCCCTCCCCTCCTTATCCCCTTTTCCCTTCACACACACACACACACACACACACACACTGCAAAGGACGGAAAACCTCTCATATTTGAACCTGCACATTATTCTCTCCATCCAGTTTAACTCATGCCCCCCCACACACACACGCATGCACACACGCACACACACACACACGCGCGCGCACACACAGACAGAGCACCTCTCCATCTAAATCTGTTCTATTGTGGCCCAGTCTCTGCTGTCTCCTCCTATTAGGAGTGAGAGGTAGCATTAGACGCCTTGAGCACGACATGACACACACACACACACACACACACACACACACACACACACACACACACACACACACACACACACACACACACACACACACACACACACACACACACACACACACACACACACACACACACACACACACACACACACACACACACACACACACACACACACACACACACACACACACACACACACACACACACACACACACACACACACACACACACACACACACACGAACAGAGAGTGAGATGCGTAAACCAGTCTCCCCTAATCTCACATACGGCGCAATAGTTTATCCAAATGAATACACACTTAAATTACAAAAAAAAAAAAGCCACAGTTGTGTGAGACACAAAAATTGGTATATTCTCTAAAATCAGACCCGTTTAACCACCTGTTAAAATTAAAATATTTTAATTCCACAGCTCTAAACGGAGAGAATAAAGAAAGATATATGATGTGTGACTTATGCAGCACATCAGTAATTGTGCACACAAAACCATTAATGATTTGATAGGGCGCACAACAACACCTACTGTGGTAATAACAAACGGAGGGTGTGTTGTGATGTATGGACGAGAGCGTGGACGCAAGAAAAGGTGGGATGAGGGATGAGAAGACACGAGCGGCGCTGCCTCTCACTGAATATCACTCTCTCTTCTTTCAGTCGGTGTGTTGGCATTTAATCACACACACACAGAGAGAAAGAGACACACACACACACACACAACTCTTTAACTGCCCATGTCACACACAACACACAGACACACACGGCACTGATGGGACTGATTAGAAATCGGAGAAATTTGCATCATCAAGACTCAACACACTCATGTCTGCAGCTTTGCATACAAGTGTGTTTGTGCGCGTTCATGCACAAATGAATATTTGACATAATGTGGCCACTGTTTTGTTTTTTTGGGAAGGAAATGCTTTTAAAAAAGTGTTTGAGTTGATAGCTGTGTGTGTGTGTGTGTGTGTGCGTTCATGCGTACATATGTGTCCAGTGGACCCCTAAGTGCTGGTGTCAGACAAAAGCAAAACCCCCCTCCCCTCCCCTGCTTCCTACATCTTGCTCTGTCGGTCCCTCTCATTGCATCCCTCACTCTTTACGGGACTGAATTACCAGTGGAACGCCCGGACCCTTCTCTCCCTCTCTCTCTCTCTCTCTCTCTCTCAGAGATAGAGAGAAAGAGAGAGAGAGAGGTCGCTGTATGCAGGAATGTGTGCGTTTCTGCGCGTCTTAGTGCGTGGACTTGCAATAAACCCACATACAACAAATGCCACGGGGACAGAGAAGCAAACACACACACACACACACACACAAAAAAACAGCACATCCTCTCGTAGGCCGGACACCAACGTGTGCGTCTCTCTCTCTGCACACACGTGCACGCACGCACACACACACACAATATATGGGCAGGCACGAACCAATGCGTGACAACAAACAGATGCAAATTGACACACACACACACACACGGCCAACAAATCAGTGTGGCACATATTGACATGCTTTGACAGATGAATTAAGTAAATGATTTTATAAGGAGATTAAAAGGATTTTAATTTACGCAATCTCTCTTTGCCTCCCCCCTCAACCTGCACCTGCCCCTCCCTCCCTCCCTTCAGTTCACTTTACCCCTCTCTCTCTCTCTCTCTCTCTCTCTCTCTCTCTCTCTCTGCTGATGATCTCCCTCGCTCGTGGCCTGAGACTGAGACAAAAATGTAAAAGGCCGAAAAAATAAAATGTTAAAAATTTGTTGTGTTCATTTTAAGAAGTGAGCGATTGTTTCCTTTTCATTGGAAAATTAAATCCACAGAGACATTATCACTGCCATTTAGAGGAGCTTGGGTATTATTATAATTTTTAAAAAAAAGGTGCAAAAGAAAGACTTATTTATAGCTGGAGCTTGAGCAGAAAAGGTCGGCCTGTACAAGTTTTTTTTCCATCAGCTCAGTTGATTTTATCACAGAGAGAAAAATGATCATTGTGAGGTTGAGGTCAGGCTGCAGAACCAAGTGAAACATTATGATCATCATCATCTTAATTCAACTGACAAAAAACACATTTGTTTAAATGTGTTTTTTGTATTTAGTGTGACGGATCAGAAACGTAACCAATTTTTTTCTTTCAAAACCGCCACTATTTACACGTCTATGTCAGTGACATAAAAAAAAAATAAGATAAATATAAAATTATTATTTTTGGACAATAATTCTCGTCCACTG
Organism: Microchirus variegatus; assembly: GCF_963457635.1. Taxonomy (NCBI): domain Eukaryota; kingdom Metazoa; phylum Chordata; class Actinopteri; order Pleuronectiformes; family Soleidae; genus Microchirus; species Microchirus variegatus. The sequence continues at coordinate 19,774,730 of NC_139815.1, read as the reverse complement.
CCTCGCTTCTCTTGGTCTTTCTGAACTCAAACCTTAGCCCTGATGTGGATGATGCTCACTGTGCGGCTCACGCCGCCTGCTTCCCTTCTTCATACCCACTGACAAACACCCCCACCACCACCACCACCACTAAAAATCAGAGAGGTCTCCGTCGAAAATACATCTTAATTATATGCAAATGTTATGTATATGGTGGCATGAGGGGGGAATGCAATTATGTAAACAGCTTAAGTGGCACTTGTTGTTATTATTATTATTGGTATGATCATTATCCCTAATATTTTAATTAGCGCAGAGGAGCAGTGTCTGAGAGAGCACAGGACGGGGGGGAGCCGAGCAAGCGGAAAAAAAGGAGAACGCTGGATCGGAGGGTGAGTGAATTCACTGATGATGAAGGTGTGAACGGACAGAGAATTCAAATATAAGTGAGGTTAAAAAAAACAGTCAGGTGAGAGTGTTTTATCCAAACCCTGGTCCTAACTTGTCACCGTCCTTTTCTTTTAATTCACAAATGAAAACCACAGTTAAACATTTCAAATTGGAGGTGCTGCCGCATCTTAAAATACCAGGGTTATGAGACTTTGCTCTGGACAGCCAGTCACAGGATTTGAGAAAACATCAGACTAAATAACGAAGGTCGTACTGAGGAAAAATGTGTTCTTTGGCTCAAAAACCTTAAACTTGACTTAACATATTAACACACGTACACATATTAATGCTCTATTACTTCTGTGGCTTCTTCTGAAAACACTGTCCCTTTCCGCTGTGTGTGTGTGTGTGTGTGTGTGTGTAGGTGAGACTGTCTCTGCATGCAAAAGACACCAGAGACAAAGGTGAGACAGCGTCAAAGGACACAACATTTTCCCCTGATGTCCTGTTCAGGAAACACATCAGTTTATCATCCTGAGCTCGCTTCTGGTTTGACTTCATCCTCTCTGTTCTGTCATTCAGTGTCGAGAATTCCAATTTTTATTTGTATTTCAATTTTTTTTTAATTAAGCCACTGAAAAAAAACAGATTTATTTTTTACTTCTGTTGCATATTTGCTGTTAAACTAATAAACAGAATAAAAAAAAAAAACACATTCAGCAATGTCAGTGCAATCAGTGGATTCCACCCACTGAATTCCACTCAGCCGTTTTATGCATTAATTTAAGAGTAAATATGTCCATTCTTTAAAATAAGACTTGGCTTTCTGTGATGTTGTATTTTCATCAAATCACTCACACATGCACAAACAATGCTGTCAAAATCAGTTTGAAACTCCTACACTTAAAAGAGCAAAGCGTTGGCAAAAGGAGCAGCTCAGCGGCAATCACACACTTGTGTGTGTGTGTGTTTGTGTGTGTGTTTGTGTGTGTAACTGTCTCTAATTCCTGTGCGGGGCCACACGCTGAGCTGTCCGTCTGAAATTCTACCTCCTCTGGCATTTAAGAGCACGGCTGTCCCCCCCTTTTCCTCCCCTCTGCTCTCTGATGGGCCTTTTCTCTCCATGAACGCCCTGTTACCTCACTGATTCTCTGCTCCACTGGACACACACTTAAAACACACACACACACACACACACACACACACACACACACACACACAGGTCTGTGAGTCTTCTTCGGACAATGTGTTGACTTCCATTCAGTTTGGACAGCCTAAACAAAAAAGCCCCTAACCATAAGCACTTAACCCTTTACCTTAACCTGATCACAATTTAAATGAGCCTTTAACTTTAAAAAAAAAACTCCTCAGAAATAAGATTTTGCCTTGTTAGGACCAGGTTTTGGTCTTATTGGACCATGAGGACTTCTAGTCCAGACAAGGTCAAGCCAGACAGGTCCTGAAGAAAGTATTCACACACACACACACACACACACACACACTGCCTTAGAGAGAGTGGTTAGTCATAACAACAGTTTGACTCAAAGTGAAACACTGCGTTATTAAAAAAAAAAAAAGAAAAAAAAAGTGAAGGATAACCTGCATGTGCACGTGCGTTATTAATGTGTTGTGTTATGTGTGTGCGCGAGCGCAGGTGTGTGTTGTGTGTGTATGCCTTGTTCCCGCAGGTGGAGGAAATTCCACTCCTGCGCTGCACTAACTGAGTCTGAGAGCGTCTGTCCGTTCACAGCGCGCACACGCACGCACGTACACACACACACACACACTGAGCGGAGCGCGTGCTACCTGACAGCAGAAACAACCTTGACATGGTGCCGGACACCTCCGCTGCATACCAGCACACACACACACACACACACACTGACACCGACACACACACGAACAACTACACAGACAAGTTGAGTGACGAACACAAAGATAAGCGGGAAAAAAAAAGGTAAACAAAAAAATTACCTACTCTTGTTCAGAGTGCATTAAAAAACACTCGGATAGCGGATGTCCTACCAAATCCATCGACGATACCGGGTCATTGTCAGGTCAACCTCCTCCAGAAAGAAACAAAAAATAAAGAAATGTTTTTCTTTTCTTTTAAAAAATATATATACAAAAGTTTAATCTCTTTCTTCTCTTCTTTTCCTCTTCCTCTCTCTCGCTCTCGGTCCTTTCGCTTGGAGGGAGCAACACAGTTACCGGGCTGTGTGTGTCTGCACTGTTCGGCTCTGCGTGTTGTGTGAAAGTGTGTGAGTGTGTGAGTGAGTGAGTGAGTGAGAGCCGGGCAGAGGGGGCTATGAGCGCGCGCACCGTCAGGCAGGCAGGCAGTTGGGATGGAAAGCTGCGCCGCTGTCCTAATCAACGACTTAAAGCCCCGATAGAAGCTCATGAATATTAAGCGTCACTTTGCATATGCAGTCCCGCAGGCCCCTGCTCCGCCGGCGATTGGTGGACGGCGGGCCAATGGCTGCGCGAGGGGGGCGGGGAAAGAGGAGGGGCCAGCGGGAGAGAGAAGGAGGAGCAGGTGGAGAGGGAGGCGCTCAGACAAAGAGCGATGGAAGGGGAAGAGAGAGGGGAAGGAGACAGGTGAGAGAAAAGATTCAAAGCAAAGGCAAAGCCTCATTCCTCTTTCTTTCTCTCTTTCCTATAACATGTCATCGCTCTCACCTGTACTAGAAATTACATTTTCTTTTAAACTATTTCTTTTAGAAGTTTTAAGGGACAAATATTTTGTCTAAAAACATGTATGAGCTCAGCCTGCAGCTGCAAACAATTGACCTGATCAAATCCAGAGAATTACAGGATCAAAGGAAGACGCGTGAGCTTGACCTTAAACCTTAAGCCTAAATAATGTGTCACACTGCAAACACACACACACACACACACGCACACACACACACAGCCCATCCCAGCTCAGCAGTACAACACAGGATTATGGCAATTCCACAGCCCTTGTCCTTTGTTGTGGAACGATTTGGGAATGATTGGGACAACGTTTTTTTTTTTTTTTTTCTGTCGACAGTAGCACGCTGTGCGTATTCCCGGTGTTTTCCGAGATTTCGGACGCCTCCGGATGTGCAATGTGTGGATTTTCTCCAGCTGGAGTCAGCTCAGTGCTCCTCGGAGAGGAGGAGGAGGAGGAGGAGACAAGAGGAGAGAGGGAAGGGTCTGAAGAAGAAAATGGGGAGAAACCTAGGAGGAGACTCAGATTTGCACCACCACAATGCACTTTTATTTTTATTTTTTTCCCCCTCTTTCTTTCAACATGTGCGACAGCCCTGCACGCAGGATGGAGGGATAAGAAGTAAAGATAGAGAGAGCGAGAGAGAGGAAATCAGAAGGGTAGAAAGGGGGGGAAAGATGAAAGAGAGTAGTTATGATTAGCAGCTTTGGGAGCGAACAGATAATAAAACATTTCTTGAAACCAATCTCTGCTTTGATGTGTGTGTGTGTGTGTGTTTTGAACAGTAACTACAACCAGTTTCTCCTCTCTTACACTTTCCCACATCCATAAACTCAATTTCAACTCTGTTGAAACAACAAACATGTATATAAATAAAATGTATAGCACTAGAGGATGTGCACATTGGCTTGACCAGCAGAATCTGCACTACTGAAATGAATAAAAAAAACAATACAACCATTGAACAATTTGAACTTCCAAATTATGCTAACCATGTTTTTACCAAAATACAGCAAATTTAAAAACACACACACACACACATAGATCAGCAGCCAAACACATGTATACATGTATGCTACCACGTTCCTGCACACACACACACACACACACACAGTTATGATGTATCCCGGGGCTTATAAGCATCGACAAAGATGAGTGTGAATCAATGCTGCCGTCACTACTGGGCAAACAAATCCTTTACCAAAACCTGCGTCTCTAACAAACACACACACACGTACACACAAATATGCCTATTTCTGTCTCTGTGACACCTTAAGATACAGGAAACCCTGTAATTCAGTGTAATAAGTATTGAAATCTGTTGGCGGAAGATTCCTCTTACACATTTTTATACACCTTTTTACCTTCTACAGCGGTTCTTATCCGCGCCTTTCAGAATCTATTCGCTCAAACAAAGTTATTCTGGGTTATTCAATGATATTGTATTGGTGTTAACTGAAAAATATAAGGTATTATTTTAAGAAGAAAAATAAAAAGGAAAATCACTTGAACTACAGTGTAACAAAACTGTAATCTCATTTAAAAAGCTTTTATAGAGACAATAATTTGAATGTGAATCTATGCATTTATAATGGCTGCGCTAAGCAGTGATTTAAGGTCATTTTTCATAGGAGTAGTGTTTGATAAAGAAGGCATTACAATCTGATAGGTCTGTCAGATCCCTCCTGTACACTGAGCACACGTCACATGCTTTTGAACTTTCAAATGAGTCATTTCACTTCCACCTCACTCAAATCAAACCGTACCTCCCTCTCCCTCGTCTCACCTCCCTCCTCTTTCCCCCCTGAGTGACTGACCCCACATGCCCCGGTCAGTCCCACCTTGGCCATTGATTGGCTCTCCCGTCAGAGTGTGTAGGTTAACACTGACCCCTTCAGACCAACTTCATGCGCACTTCCTGAATGCAAAAGCCGAGGGATTTCCCTACAAGGTATAAGGTGTAAAATACACATTATGTAAGAATCATTTGTGAACTGTGTCTCTCTGTGTGGTCACGTCACTGTCACGTGTATCCTGCGTACGTTGGTGTGAGTGTTTGGACCCTGGTGGTGGTGGTGGTGGAGGCAGCAGCCTGTTGACATCTGGACAAGGATTTTCCCTTTGCAACTCTCACTGATCAGTCACATCACTCAATAGGCCACAGCAGGTTCATGCAGGACAGTGTGTGTGTGTGTGTGTGTGTGTGTGTGTGTGTGTGTGTGTGTGTGTGTGTGTGGAGTTACTGTATGTCAGGTGTGTGTACAGTACTGTATGTCCATACTGGTCGAAATAAGTCCTTTACAAATTCAAGGGGTGGTCACTTAAGAGCTGACTTCAGACCTCTAAGTGACAAATGAGGCCTCGACTGATTAATAGGACTTTTGTGTCACTTTATGTTGATTTTTCATTACAATTTCTTTACATGAAATTATTAACTGATTGTAAAAAAAAAACAACTGCTACTTGAATAAAATACATATTTTCCATTTAGTTTTGTAAGGTCACAATAGGAACCTAATTAAACTCATCACATTTTGTACTGTAGTTGCTGTTGAGTTGTACACTGATCTTAAAGGTTTCTCAGACATTAAAAAAGACGTGAAGAGAAACATGAACAAAAATGATTGAATACAGTGACCTTGGCTTTTTGTAAAGGAAGAGAGAATCTGCCAGCACAGAGGGCAGACGGAGAAACTGTAGTTCACTACAGACCAACAGAGGGAGCTCTGGACTCTGGTCACTTCATAGAACAACTGCAGCCCACAGTCACTGCTGTGTGTGTGTGTGTGTAAGGATTTTAGCTTCTTTAATGTAATTGGATGTCATGCATGAATTTTATATTGTTGGAATGATTTTCGAATTTATGATGATTTAATCTTGCCTGCTGCTTTATATGTTTACACACACATGCACACACACACACACACAGACAGGTATGAACAGCTATTCTTCTTAGGACACTGTATGGTCTTCCATTCAGTTGGACTGCCTAAATGAAGCTTAATTCCTTACCTTAACCATAACCAGGTAATGCGTTAAACTAGGGTGGGTAAAAACCTTAATTTAAACCCTAACCCTAAACCCTAAACTTATCCAGTTCCTCAGAAATTAGGTTTTGCATCAGTAGGACCAGGTTTTGATCTACTGATTCTAGTTTATGCCAGAAAAACAAATAAGTACAGCCGTTTGTGCAGTATTCTTTCTGAGGTATGTATTCAGTAGACCCTAAATGCCTAACCCTAACTCTAAAATCAAGTCTTAAAAAACCCTTTACCAGTCAAAATGTCCTCACAAAGATGGGTTTTAATGAAAATTGGTCCTCACAGCCTATTTAAGACAGACACACACACACACACACACACACACACACACACACCAGAACCCACACGTTTAATTGATGATATGGAATAAGGGTGGGTAATCCAAAAATGTGGATACTGCCTAAACCTACACTGAACTTTAACTTCTTAGTTCAGAAAGTACTCCAAATACTTTAAACATGTTTCCCTACTTAACATTTACTGCAAGAATGTTTAGTCGTTGCGAACTCATGCCAGAAATCAAGTAATTTACCACACTGTTGTACGATGGAAAGTAATAAAAACAAACATATTTCTATTAAACTTGTATATACAAGTTAAAAAACACTGGTAAAATCAAATATTGGTATTTTTTCAGATGTTTTTATTACACTTAAATGTGTTTTTGTATAATATGTGGCTCCGTCCAGGCAAGAACCTCCAGGGAGGCAACGGGGTTGTGATGGTGATCAAGGCCAAGGAAAGAGCACCAGCTGCTGTTAAAAGCTGCTGGGTTTAGGGGGCTTTCTGGAGCCTGTCACCAAAAGTGTGTCTGGGTAACCTTTAAAGTAGGGGGTACACACACACACACACACACACACACACACACACACACACACACACACACACACACACACACACACACACACACACACACACACACACACACACACACACACACACACACACACACACACACACACACACACACACACACACACACACACACACACAAACTTTCTACCACTGTGTAACAGATTTCTGTGAAGACATGTGTCCAGGTTGACCAGAGTTAACATATTATAGGGTAAAGTAAATATTACATTTAAATATCAGTTAACTAGACAGACGTCAGACACGACACGCGCGCACACACACAGTCAGATCCTTTAATCTTGGCGGATGTATGATGTGTTTTCTTTAGACCAGAGTGACATGTGACGGCCCTGTTATTCCATACAAAGGTCAGACAGGAATTCACAGCTTGAAATAATTCATTGACAAAAAGAGAGTGAGAAAGAGGTTTATGGAGAAGGTGACCTTAGCATTAATACAAATAAATCATTAGCCTCCTATTAGAAATCGTACAATTTCATTGTTCATTAGGAATTCATTTAGACTTCATTTAGACACAAGCACCATATGCGTACAGTGCATGCCATATATAGTCAGGTCCATAAATATTGGGAAATTGACACAAATCTCTTCTTTTTGGCTATATACACCACTACAATTTTAAATGAAAAGAACAAGATGTCCTTTAACTGCACACTTTCGGCTTTAATTTGAGGGTATTTACATGTGGGAGGCACATATATGACTGTCTTGGGTCTAGCTCCACCCATACCATACCATTACTCTGGTACCCAAAGGTAACGATACCAAAAAACGGATGGGTTGGAGTTGGTTATTTTGGTACTATTCCTAAAGGAGACGCAAAAATCGAACCACACCAAACCGTCGGAAACACGCTACAGGGCCCTGTACACGATAAATACTGTATAGAGATGTGATCAGGGTTAAAAGTGGAAATTTCTGTCAAGATTGCTTATGTTTTGGTCCGACATGTGTGCCCAAGTGTGACAATTAGCGGTGGTCAAATCTCTATATGCATCCATCATCTATACCCCTTATACTCTGAGGGCCAATCCCAGTTGACACCGGGCAAGAGATCCTTGACATTTCACCGTCCTATAACAATGCCAATAAGCTGCTTTCAGACCTGAGCAAAGAAATCAAGCCATTTGCCTGACATTGTTCAGAGGGGGCTCAACGTGACAACGCAAAATGTCCACAAGTCCTAGTGAGATTATGTGAGAACACAGCAGGTGAAGTTCCACATAATTCACAGGGAGTGAATGGAAAAATTGTCCACGGCAGTCAGTACCCCTCTATCTCCTGCGTGTGCCTGCTGTCGTGAACACATTAAAATAAATCTCCTGCTGCATTCCTCACATGCGAGGGCAAACTTGTCACAAAATGTCTGGACACAAGCCTCACACAATCTCACGTTCACACTATGGTTCATTTGGAATCGCCAATCAAACTGAGCCCAATCTGCATGTCTTTAGACAATGGGAGGAAGCTGGAAAACCCCCACACAGGTTTACACATGAGCCAGGACAGAAAGTGTATAAAACCAACAAAGAACACTAGTCAGAGACATGTGGATCCCCTAAACAAATGAAACAATAAAAATAAGCTTACATATGACAAGAAAACTTTAGAATAAAATATATTAATAAAGAAACTATGGATTTGAAGAGCCCTCTTCCTGTGAGGTGCCAGTTTCTAACCTCTGTGCCACTGTCCGAGTTGAATACCAAATTAGATAAAAGGTTTTGAATACAGAAGACACGCGCTCTCACACACACTTGTTCACCTGGTGGTTGTCATCCTGTCAGTGGTCAGAGTGAAGGTTGGCTGGACCACAACTCGGCAGGTGTGACCTCATCAAGCAGGGACAGGCAAAAGGGGGCAGGCCTTTGGTCTGGACTGAGGTGTAACCTCATCAAACGTGGATGGGCAGGGTAGACATGATAGATGTCAATGTTGAAACTGGGGTGGTATCTGGGGGGTGGGCGCATGTGTGTGTACAGTACACAACTTTCATTCACACATCCCCCTCTCTGTGTGAGAATACAGGAACGTGTGAGTGTGTATGAGCGAAAACATCTTAATCTCAAGGTTCGGTTGTTAGAAAGAAAAAGACGGAGAACGTTTGAGAACAATGAACACATGGAAACGGGGCTGTGGTGATAAAGACAAATGAACGGATGGACCGAAAGACAGATAGACTAATTAATTCCTCCTCAACTGCCCACTTTAAAACAACAATAAGACAATAAATGCAATAAAACTTGTGTCAATATGGGTGGAATCTTTCAGAGATGGAGAGATTGTCTCAGGTCATCACACACGGGCTCAGGACAGAGAGCCTCCATCCCATAATGATAGGATACAACAACCAGGAGCTGAAACTCAACAATCAACTGCAGTTTTCTTAACCTTGTGATCTTTGTAAACCTCACTGTTCTCTCACTCTCCCTCCATCTCATTCTCAGGTTTATATATATATATATTTATATAAATATATATATATATAAAACCTGAGAATATTCGCGGGGGTAAATTAGAACTGGGGTGTAATTATATACAGAGTGTGGGGGGGGGGTCACGGCATATTTACATAAAGCAGTGTTTTGTATTGAAATAGGCGACTTCGGAGAGGTGGGCTCTTTTAATTACGCTGCTCTCAAATAGAACACGAGTTGACTATTCTTCTGGGATTTTTCGTTTCTCATTGCTCCCTCTCTGTTAATGAAACACACAGAACACAGGCATACTTACTAACAAATGAATCCCTCCCAAACCCCCCCCCCCCAAATGTTCAATACTTAATTTATTCAGACAAAAGGTGTAAGCCACGTAAATAATTTCACTGCTCATGAAGACGGTAAGAGAGAGGAGATGTGCAGGGGGAACACAGGAAGGAAAGGCAAACATTGATTTAAGAACAACCAAATATGAAATATGGCCTCAACATCTGTCTCAAACCAAATCAAAAATAGTTGGCAATTAATTAAGTGATCAATTATTAATTAATTCAAAGTTGCAGTCCTACAAGTGAGAACCAACACAAGAGAAAGAAAGCATCACAATGACCTCTTTAAAACTCAGCAGCTTTACATCACTGCAGGAACCGTGCAATGCCATGATAGTGAAGAGGTGCAGTGTCTGCATGGAGGCTGCCAAAATTAGGAAGAAAACGGGGCTTGTGAGTATCATGTTTCAATCACTGTTGATATCCGATGAAATCCATTGGCACTTTTCCACTATACAGTTCGAGCACGACTCGGCTCAGTTCGGCTCGACTCTACTCTGGGATACTACCCGATACCTGGTTCTTAATTTGGTACCTGCTCTGGCGAGGTTCCAAGTGAGCTGAGCTACTGGAAGAGTCGCGAGCACCACATCCGACAACAGGAATCAAACCGAACAATGCGATCTGTTAAAAAAAGACTTAAAAATCCGGAAAACATGCGTTTATCTCCAACATTTAGCAAGGAAATGTCTAAATTCTCAATATTTAAGAGAGGAGTCTGGTGTTTTAGCAACCGCGCTACCAAAAGCCAGCAATCGTGAGCTGAATCGTAACCTGTTTAACCGTGTTTCAGCTCAATGATGGAGTCTGTGCTCCGGTAATGCAGGAAGTATTGAACGAATCGTTGTAATTAATTGATTCTAATGATTCAGTACGTCGAAAACAACTGCTTTACAAGTCACTAGTTAGTGTGTTTGTGTCGCGTATAAAGTAAAAGTACAGCAGTATCGTGCAGCCATGCTATGACGACCCCGCCCCACATTGAGGAGGCACTATAGTAATGGAAAACTGATACCAAAGCGAGAAGAGCTGAGTGGACGAGAGCCAAGTAGTGCTAGAACTGTACAATGGAAAAGGGCCATACATGAAGTGGATAGCAGTGAAAATGGAGCTTGAGATGTCTTATAATCCAAAGATATCAGTTAACAAAGAGGTGTAGATGCTTGATCTCAGACAATAAATATTCCTTATAATATATGACCACATTTCTCTAAATTAGAAGACATTGTCTGTGTCTACGTCTGTGTGAACAGCTCCAATCAAACTTAAAGCAAATGTGTAACTTAGCCGTTTGCCTGGCGCTCCTTATTCCCCTCCATATGCTGCGAGACGGCGAACATGAGTTCATTTGTTTTACAAGATGGGTGATATTATTGCTTCCACGGAGCAAAGAGGGCCACATTAGTCCCCGCTGCAAGATACACAGAACATAAACACACTCTACTTCAGCGGTGTCTGTGTCTAATGACGTGTGTGAGTAATTACTTCGCAGCCTGTGTGTGCCGATGTTAAAGTGTCTGTGTTGATGTTTTTATCTGTGCTTTTGTCTATGTCTGTGCCCTGCAATGAGTGTGTTTAATGGTGTGTGTGGAAATAATCACTTAATCGCCATGCTGCTTCCATTTCAGAAGTGTGTGTGTGTGTGTGTGTGTCTATCCAACTCTGTGTTTCTTGGTACTATGGTTTCATTGTAAAATAACCTGAACGATGGAGACATTAGTGTGTTAAAATGGTGAGAGAGAGTGAGGACAGAAGGGTTCAAATGGGAGGAACGAGAAAGTGGGAAGAGACAACAAGGGACACAAAGCAACTGACAGGAAGTAGAAAGACAGACCTCCACCTTTTCTCTCTAATTCCCCACAATAACCCTTCCTTCCGATGTTGCTCTCCAAAGCGTCGGCGTGTGAATTTATAGTTGGCCCAATGATTGCTTCTCGGGCCATGATGGCTGTAAATTGCTTTGCCATTTGGTAAATGTTTGGCAGTTAGAAGGTATACAAGTAATTATTTCTGCTTGTGCTGATTGAGACATAATTCCAAGACGAGGCACTGGAAAAATGACAGCATTTCGAAACAACTCTGTTTTAATTTCCCAGCATTCCTAATTATAATCTGTATGAACATGGGGAGTTTTTTATGTTGTTTCCTCCAATGGGGCCAGAAATAATTAAACTGTCAAGGGGAAATAAATATGTATAAACAAGGCATAATTTTTACAGCGCACAGCACCTTGTCAGCCTATGACTTTTTGTGAAGAAAGACAATATGGGGAACAATGCAGGGGCATAGAGGACACGCTGAAGGCGCACACACACAGACACACGGCAAAGTCCTGTATGAACGTGAGCTACAGAAAGAGGCCTGCCCTTATCCCATATGGAGCTCCACCTAACACAAAGTCCTCAAGTAAATCTGTCAGTCTAAAGTATTTCAAATGCAATCCAGTCAATTTGTAGAAAAATACAGAACTTTTGAGAATTCAATTTATATACAGTAGAACTTGTATGCGCGTACGTACCCTATTTCCTATCACACACAACTCTATTGTTGGACTATATCCTATCACCAAATATTACATATTTATAGTATTTTATACAATGTTCTTAATGTTCTCAGTACAACACAGTGATACATCTGGCTTTAAACATGACCATTGGCATTACCATCATGGATTATACTGCTGTTCTTCATCCTTATATTGATTTAAAATGAGTATTTTGTATATTCTTTTAAACAAAACAAACAAAAAAAAGCCAGACAGAGCTTTTATATGAACGGATGGATCTTCAACATATTACTAAAATGCTGAATTGGCACATGATGACAGGACCAAAAGTATTTCAGTTTCAACAAGTCAAAAACTCTGGCTATGTGACATTAAATAGGGCTGAAGTATTTTGAATAAATCTAATTTGGGATTATTTGGACAGAAATTGCAATATATATGATTCCCTATATCAGAGGGAATGGCCATTTTTACATCATTATTCTCATTTTCATTCAAAAAAACATGATGATTACTGTGTGATATTTGTGCAGATCCGTGAGAGACAAAGACGTTGTCTTCAGTCTGTAGAATAAGATGTGTATACATCAAGACAATAATGAATCAAGAATGATATTTTGACACACATTTTGGCTTTAACAAAAATTGCACTGTGTTGCGATTTCGATACTCGAGCACAAAAATATATGCACATTTTCCTTACTGCTGTCCCTCAGTGACCGGCGTGCTGGTTAATTCAATTAGCTGGTATTATCCCTGCTGTTTACCATCTTGTAACAACGCAGTGGTAATAAAATGAACAGTTAATGAGCTTCGTATTGATGTTATATTGCTGATTAAAATAAACAAACATATTTAAAAAAAATCTCACAGCTGAACACTGAATGTGAGAGTCTCCCTGCCAGAGAGCAGCAGCTCTTGTGAGTTAGCAACGCGCCATGGATTAGAGGCTCAGAGTGAGCTCACACTGATCGAGAGAGTTAATGGAGATGCATTGGAACTAGAGTTACTCAATTACATTCTGACTTCAGCCTGTAGACACCAGCTTTGCCTGGAAACACACACACACACAAACACACACACAGCAGTTAACTGGGCTGAAATAAATCTCTTAACACTGCAGATATCACAAACTTCATCAGGCTCCAAATTAAAGTGGTATAAACGAAAGTGTGTAACCGTACATTTCTGAGGACCCGGGCTGATTAAAAAATAATTTCATTGAGCAATATTATATCTATAATATCAAGTATACATTTATTACTTGCCACCATTAATAGAACATTTCATTTTACAGCGTCTTTACTGTTATCACTGTTGTTGTGGAGCCTGGATGCATGAGTGCAGTGTTTTTCCACACAGGGAGTGTTGTTAGCTGTGGATTTTGCTGCCCTGTTTTTGTTCACATGGGGTTTACTTTTGAAATCACTGTAAATAAAATGCGTATAAAAAATACCGCCGTACTCAAAGAAAGGCCAGAACTCTTCAGTGTGAAGCATCACACTTCACCGGAACTGAATTGAATCAGGGAGCCAGAATGCTTGAGTGTTTTTACTTTGAATATAGGGCACAGTAACCCCGGATTTCCACTGGAACGCGTTACAGCCGGTTCTGCTTCGACCTCTGCCTGTTACAGCAGCGGCGCGGTGCCTTGGGAGCCAGCGGTATTCGCGGAAGATCTCGCGATAATCTTGAACGGACGCGAGTTCGCGATAGACTGTGTGTATAAAGGAACAACAACAACAACAACAACAACAACAACAACAACAACAACAACAACAACAACAACAACAACACAGCTTCTTTTCATTCTCCGACGTCGAAGAACTGTTGATCTGGTGTCATAAATGATTTTATGTTTCTCCACTTCAACAATCAGTCTCTCGTCGTACATTATGACTCTCTGAGACGCTCTGATTAATTGACTGTTGACCTGGGAGCACCGGTCACGACGTAATGTTGATGTGAAGTTGTGACAGTCTATATGACCTGCGTATTGTGTTTTATTTTGAAAGGGGGGCGGAAATGTTTTACTTTGAGTCTGTGTCGCACTTCCTGTCTGGTGCGTTCTGCTCCATCTACCTATCGATATCGCTGTGGCGCGGCGAGCCGCTTCTGGGACGCTGCTGAGACGTTCCGCAGCTCGCCCAGTGGAAATGCTCTCATTGATTAGAATGGAAGCGATTTGCAACGGCGACCGCTGAGCTGACGTGCCGGACTGTAACACGTCCAGTGGAAATCCAGGGTAAGTGTTTCATTCATGACATAAAGATTATTTTCGCTGTCCATTTTGCTGTGAACTGTGCATTGCTCAGCAAAGTCTGAACATCGTGGCTGCTTTAATCTCTTAAAACTGTCGAGTGTTACTTTTAAATGTCTGCTTCATTCAAACTGCTGTCAGATGAGTTCACACAACACCGTTTAAGACTATCAGCACCACACGACTCCCTGTATTTTTCAGTGTTGTCGTGTTTAAATCTTGTGTCGCCCAGTGATATTTCCATGCTCAAATGAAGATATGTATTTTTTCAGGAGTATGACTGAAAACACAAACAAGCTCCTTGCCCCCTGTGCTGCTGGTGTATACACACAAACACTCCCTGTGTCAGGTCTGATAGTTTTGCTTGGCAGAGCCCACTTCAAGGTGAAGGATTCAGCAAACAAATAAGTTTGCATTGTTTCTGTTCACAAAGACCAAACAGAGGGCGGAATAATCAAATCAAAAACAATAACAACCCATAAATAGAGTTTTCATTTATTAAAAAAAAAGTAAAGAAAACAAGTGTGGGGGGTTTGTCCTGTAGAGTTTATGAGACACATTAGCATGGCTGTCTACCTTGTTAAATATAATCACTGCAGAGCATTCAAGTTGACTGTCACATTTCTGCGATGAATTTCTCAAGTCCCATTTGCCGTTATCTTGGGGGGGTGAGTAAAATGGCCTTTTGTACTGATGCAGTAACATCCACTATTAAAAGTTCAGCGAGCATGGGCTTCATTGTGTAGACACATATACGTACACATGTACTCTACATGCCTCCACAGACTAAGGTCAATGGTGCGCTCAGATACAAATGATTCTCATCTAATATTAATAGGATATGCTAAACGGTAACACAAAAGGCAGCGCAGCAGAGGAGAGAAGAGCATCTCTGAGTAGATCTGTGTGTGTGTGTGTGTACACATGCATGTGTTTCCCTGCTGTGCAGAGATACGAATACCGCTGGGACTGAAATAAAATTCAAGAATAAAACAACTAACCCTGTTAACATTCTGGTACCATATGAGCGCGCGAGGTAATATTTTTGGAAAGGTGCTCCCAGTGGAAACAATCCAGACGGCGCGCGAGTAAGATAGTGATGAAGTTTGGGCTATTTATGAAATCACTTATATAACAAACACTATTCTCTGATATTTTGCTTTTTAGTCATATAATAATAGCAGGACGCTAAACGACAGCATGATGAAAAGACAGCTTAATGTACCATTTGCCAATTTACCTCAAAAAGTAAAAGTTCTGTTTATGTGTAATCAGCAATCCAGTGTTTTTAGACATATTTAAACATCATTTGAAACATTTTAATTTGACGGCTCACAGCATTAAATCAGTGAACACTAACAAACAACTTTGTTTTTGGCCTGGATTGTTGCAAAATAGATTTTGAAATAGTGGTTTCAGATCATTTTCACTGTGTATTTTGCTCTAAAACGTGTAAACAAGTAGAAAATAGACCCCAACTCTCTATAAGAGAGCTGTGCCTGAAACGTAAGCATTATGCTTTCAGCAATGGTGAAAACGTGAGTCCACTCTATATAAGTTGCATTTTAAGAGCGTGTGTGTGAAATGCTGACATGCTGCGTACCACCAGTTTGTGGAAAACTGTCAAAGACATTAACTGTGTGTGTGCTGAAAAACAAAAGTGGATGCTCAGTGAGCTGTGTGACAAGCTCCGCCAAACAACCCTCATCTCTCCATCTTTGAGCGCCAGTGTAGCGCACATGTATTAAACATGTGTGATGTCCACAATATACAATTGAGACCTAACTCCATGTAAGACTCCATGATAAGAGTTAGGCAATTAGCTGTGATGGTTAACCCTCTTATGACCATCATGATATTCAGGTATTTATTTAGATTTTATGGCTGTAGAATTGTCAAAAAATGTTCTTCTGCCGCTTCGTCAAAGATAACTTTCACTTTAAATACCTGGCAGTTATTTAACCGTTTAGGAATTACTGTGAGAAGCAGACGTCACAAACGAGCTCTATTTCTATGCTTTCCAGTATCCATCCATCCATCTTCTACCACTTTATCCTCCGCTAGAGGGGTGGGATGGGGTGCTGGTGCCAATCTCAGCTGACAGGGTCGTACCCCGGACACGTCGCCAGTCCATAGTTTTTGAATTTTCCAGATATCACAAATGGTCTAAGGAGTTACGGTCATGAGAAGTACGCATGCCAAATCCCATCAACGACGACAGGATGGTAACAGAAGGGTTAAGGTAAGGGGCTCGGGAATGAATTGTGCTGTACAAGAATGTGTGTGTGTGTGTGTGTGTGTGTGTGTGTGTGTGTGTGTGTGTGTGTGTGTGTGTGTGTGTGTGTGTGTGTGTGTGTGTGTGTGTAACACTCATCCACTCTGAAAGAAAAACAGCCACTTAGGCTTGAATAGCAGTGCTTGAAAGACATCAATATCTCAGTCAGGTATGTCGAGAGAGAGAGCGAGAGAGCAAGCGAGAGATGAACATAGGCATGGAGATGGAGGGACTCTTGCCATTCCAAGGCATTCCCATGACAAACAGCATGTGTGTGTGTGTGTGTATATCCGACATCCTCACCTCACCCCTCCACTCACCATTGTGTGTACCACCTCTGTCACCTTTCCTCTAATCAGGAGTTTAAATCAATGACGTTGTCCAAAACTATAATTGCCACTCCTTAAACTGCTTCTCTCGCAATATGCTTTCACCAAGAAACCACTCAGCAGCAGAAATACGTCTCAGTGTGTGTGTGTGTGTGTGTGTGTGTGTGAGCGCTGGATTAAGAGTATTTTCTCATTACAGCAGTGTCTGAATGAGTAGAAAGTGCTTCTCACATTGTTTTACAGCTTCCACGAACCTCAAAGCTCAGCACTAAGCAGCATAATACCCTGTAGTCTCTCTCTCACTCACACACGCGCACACACACACACCCCCCCTCCACAAACACACACACACAATCACACACACACACAGACGTCTTAGCCTGAAGCTCTGGCGTCACAAAGTTTTTAATGAGTCAGACTCACTGATTGTCATTTATCAAGACATTTAAGAATTAACTTCCAGAATCCTGTGTCTGTCAGGTTCTCTGAGGACACATTATTTCATTTGAAGGAGTCAAAACGCGTCAACTTGTATTATCCGTCACCTGATTAGGACGTACGTAGCTTTTAGTCACACGGTAAATAGGAACTTCCACCAGCTGGAGCCCCCGGTTAGTATGTCTAGTCTCCAAATACTGTTTAGTCATACATGATCAATGAGGAAAAGGATATTTTTGCTTGAAACCAGATTTCATTTTGCTTGGGTTCTTGACTTTAGGTGGACTGCTGAAGCGTTCTCTGGTGGACATGTTCTCTTCTGTATTTCCTGTTCTGGGTTTTTGCCTCACTATTTCAGTTAATTATCTTACCCATGGTGACATTTTTCACAAATAAAGCATTGACCTCACCCTGTGGCATTGTCAAATCTGAACATACTCACACCAAGGTTTCCACACCAACCTGATGATGAGTGGAGAAAGTGACAGGAATGGTGTGTAGGAAAAAAAAAACTCCCTTATCTGCTCTTTTCCAAGAGAGATTGGGCGAATATTAACTGGGTTAACTGGGTGTTGTTGTCGCTCCTAGACAATACGACAATCAGGGGTACCCCAGCCCTTTTGACCTGGTGGGGGCTCGAACTGGCAACCCTGCAATCCTTTGTAGTTGGCCATGGCTGCCACATTTTCAGACCAAGAATCACTGGCTTCTGGCTTCTACCACTATCTTAAATGTTGCAAGGCTAGACGGAGTGTAAAAGCTCCCATAGACAGCAAGTTCCAAATAAAGCTGTTTTTTTGGTTAGTGTCTGAGAAATGTCCTCATTTATAAAGTCCTAAATTTTCAAAACAATCGGTTCAGCCTCTGCTGAGAACGCTGGGTTTTATTGTATTCTCGGGCTCTGCAAGCGGTCTGCAAAAGCTCGGAATCCGTACGTAAGGATCCCGTCTCCTGAACAGCAGATCCTCCTGCTCCGGGGCACATCCGGTTGTGTACATTGAACCGCAGAAGAAGAAGAACGTACATTGTGTTTCACTTGCGACAGTGTCTTCTGTCTCCAACTCCAAAGTTGTAAAAGGAACTGCGGCAGGGAGTCGTGAAGAAGCTATTTTTGAACATTGTTAAAACAAAGTTTTGATTATGAGTAGCAGTGCATCCACCGTTCCAGAGGGGGGAGCTGCGCTTCTGAGAGCTGATGTGCTAATTACATCACTTCCAGGTACCTGGCCAATCACAAGACCATTGGGAAAGCTCTCGTTGGCTGGCCAATCACAACACCGTTCTGTCTTCTGGGTGTGAGATTTCAGTCTGAAACGAGAGCTTCAGTGAGGAGAGATTTCGATCTGCTCTTTTGCAGCAACCTGCTAGGGTATATGTGTGTGTGTGCACGCGTGTGTGTGTGTGTGTGTGTGTGCGATTTTGGACTTTAGCTGCCAGTCTGTGTTAACCTTGGCTAATGTCCCATTAACCAGAGACAGGAGTTTCCTTAACCCGACAATGCTCTGTCAACACTGAACACACACACACACACACACACACACACACACACACACACACACACACACACACCAATGCTTACAAATGGAACAAATGGAACAATTGTAACTGCATCTCAATAGAAAAAAACACAGATATACAGATAGATAGAAAGATAGACAGGCAAAGCAAGGTGGAAAGAGAGAGATGGAAATAGAGATGGAACGAGAAATGTCTGGTTAACAAGGTGCTGAGCACAACGAGCCCTGGGGAGTCCACGCTCCCTTACCCTCTAAGATTAGACATCTCTCTCTCTGTCTATCTCACTCTCTCTCTTGTAGCGACACGAGAGGAGCATGCCACTATCACAGGGGGACGGCTCGGAACCACCTCTCTTTCTTTCTTTCTTTCTTTCGCTCTCCTCTCTCTCTCTCCAGTCAGATAAAAAATGACTGACTTTCGCCTCATTCTTCTCCTTTACTTTGCCCACCACTGCTCATCCCTCTTCTCTCTCCGTTACGTCTCTCTGGCTTTCTTTCGTATTTCGTTTCATTTTTACAGTCGATTCACGACATTGGCACACACATGCATTTGTGCCACTGTGGTGTCACAAATGTGTTAAATGGCAGGTAAACAACTGGAAACATTATAGTCCTTTTCTTGGACAAATGTCTTATTTTAGTCAGGGTCTTAAGACAAAAAGAAACACGTGGAGCTACAAAAATGCATTTATGGAGCAAGTGAAGTACAAGACAAACGACCTATTGTTGCATCATTTTGTCTCCGTATTATATCTATATTGATATTTAGGGTTGACTTTTGCAACCACTGAGATGGTTCCCAGTGCCTCATAAACAGAAGACCTTGGGATCTTGGAGCTTGCGTGTTCTCCAGTGCATACCTGTGTTTCTACACACCATGTTTCATATAGGTGTGAATGCAGGTATCAGCGTCAAATTGAAGAACTTTTTAATGCCACCTTGAATGGAATTTAAGACAGAAAACACTAGAAATATAGGCGAACGTTGGGGGATCCTGCTGTATTACAGGCGTGAGCATACTTTCAAATATATTGAGAGCCAACTCTCAATATATTTGCACTTACCCATAGTCGCAGACTAGCTAGCAGGCATGCAGATAACAATTTATATCAGCACCTCTCTACACTCTTAGAAATAAAAGTGCTAAGTAGAACCATATAAGGTTCTTCTGTGTGTCCTCATAGGAGAACCCTTGTTGGGTCCAGGTAGAACCTTTTTATAAAGGTTCCACCAAGAACCCTTTATTCAGGAAATGGTTTTAAAGGGTTCTCTGGATCAAAATGGTTCTTACTGGAACCATTAGTGTTACCAAGAACCCTTGAAAAACCCTTTATTTGGGAAAGGGTTTTTCATAAGCAAATGGTTCCAGGTAGAACCTCAGCCCTTGTAGAAGGACCCTTTGGGAACCCTTATTTCTAAAAGTGTCTCTTTCTATCTCTTTCTCAAGAAAAAAAAATTATAACATAAAATAGTCCTGCCCTAAAAATCTAAGACCGTTGAGTCATGTACGTACAGTCATTTAAGGCCTTAATTTTAGATACATGAATTTAAGACTTTTTAAGGATGCGCGGACACCCTGGAATGTGAGTGTGAAAGGCTGGTGACGCGTCCATGCTGTAACCTGCCGCTCACCACACATCAGCTGGGATTAGCTCCAGCAGTATAGATAACTGATGCATGCATGGATAGATGGATGCACTGTATGGACGGACAGGGCCTGGTAGCATCCCAAAAGTCAGTTTTAAAACAAAAAATTAAACAAACACACGTACGCGCGCGCACGCACACACACACACACACACACACACACACACACACACACACACACACACACACACACACACACACACACACACACACACACACACACACACACACACACACACACACACACACACACACACACACACACACACACACACACACACACACACACACACACACACACACACACACACACACACACACACACACACACACACACACACACACACACACACACACACACACACACACACACATCAGCTTTCCTATGTAGTAATAGATGTATAATGTTCTTTTCACTCCTTCTCACTACTGGCACCTTTCTCTGCTCTCCTGGACACGTCGCCTCCCTCCCACCTCCCAACAAGCCCATCTCTCGCTCTCTCTTTTAGTTGCTTGACACCTCTCTCCCAACTGAGCATCTCTGTGTGTCAGGACAAATTGGCTGAGACTCACATCTCTCTCTCTCTCTCTCTCTCTCCTCCTCCCTCAGTCTGCTCACCACTCAACCGGAGAGAGAAAAAAGAGAGAGAGCAGGAGACAGAAAGAAAGGCGAGCGGGGGGGAGAGAGAGAGTGGTGGAGGTTGAACAATATGCATCAGAGGAAAAATTAGGTTTGTGGGAAGGAAAAAAATGTTAAGATAAAACAAAAGAGATGGGGGGAGCCTTTCGTTGTTCTTTCTATCTTTCTTTCTACTTACAAAAAGGACAATTAGACTTATTTCATTGGAGAAACTTGGTGAAGTATTGAGCACATTGAGTGCACCCATGCTACTTTATTACAATTAGTTTGATATTGGGCACTATGACCACACTCTTTTATCTAAAGCATCATATTTAATCCAGAAAAGCAGTGAATAAAACCGGTTATTATTCCAGTTCTTCTTGTTGTAACCTGTCATTACAAAGACCTCAACTACCAACCCTCAACATTTGAACAAGAGGTAAAAATGTGGTCTGTTTTTTTGGCGTTTATATAGGGCCTCTATTAAATGACATTACTTTAAACCAAGAGATAAAAAAAAAAAGGTCAATAATATCCTTTCCTCATTTCTCATAAATGATCAATAGTGCCACGTGTATGTGAGGATGTGAGTGTGTGTGAGAGTGTGTGACTGCAGTGACTACGTGGGTTTCGGTTTGTACAAACGACTGTGTATAAAGATAAATGACGTGTCTTAACTTCCTCCCACTGCACACACACACAAAAAAAAAGAAAAGAAGAAGCCACTCTATATCCCACATATACAGTAAATGCTGCCATCTTGCTGTGGTGACATCAGAAATGGACATCCCACTGATGAAAAACTGCCCGACCAGATGCAAGTCAATCTCAGTTATCAATCATATTAGCTCATAATAAGTACATGAAATGACTCTGAAGTGGAGCCATGGCTACTTTTCATTACACGGTTTGTTCATGAGATCAGAATTCCTCCTGGGATTCATCCATGAGAGGGTTTTTTGGGCTCATAGGAGACGGTGAACTTGTCGGAGGGATTATGGAATGATCAAATTTGGCCTGCATGGGGGAATACCTCAGGAGAGTGAGGAACGTGTTTGGAGCACCTGGCTTGACCTATACTGCAACCTGACTTCAGATAAAGAGAAGAATATAAATGGATGGATGGACCTGCACTGCAACCAGTCAGCCATCAGAATCTTTTCTCTTCACTTTTGAATGCTGTCATGTTGTCCATCATTGCAGAGTTTACACTCGTTTGTACATTATGTTTCTTAAAGTTAACGTGGAAACAAACTTTATAAACTGACAAACCTAGAAAAGCTGAATAATATAAAGCTGTTCTCTCACACACCATTCCTTCTTTCAAACACATTCTCAGTCACTCTCTGTCTCTCTCTCATACACGCACACACACACACACACACACACACACAGGGCTATAGCATTGCAACAAAGAGATCAGAGAAACGGGCAGAAAATAATAGAATCTTCATCCCAGTAATCCATATTCATTCTTCTCATCCTTCCTCGCCTCATCCCTCCCTCCCTGCATGCCACGCTTCCCTGTATCTGACATTCAAATGAGTTGTCTTTTCTCCCTTGTTAGACACACACACACACACACACACACACACACTCATCCTCTTTCTTGGATACTTTCTGCCCCGCTGCACCCGTGATGGCAAATTGAGCACCTCCTGTCTCTCTCTCTCCCTTTCGCTCACTCACCCCCCCTCTCTGTTGACTCCTCTCATCTTTCTTCCATCTTCGTCTCTCCTCTGCCACTCACCCCCTCCAGCCCATCTTCTAACCTCTCCAGACCCTGCTCCCTCCCTCCCTCCCTCCCTCCCTGTGATTTGACTACATTGGCAGGTAGGGTTGGAGCATAAACCAATGAAGGGAGGAGAGAAACCCTTTATGTGGTGAAAGGATGCATGTCTGACACCAACTAAAGACGTCTCACTCACTCACTGCAATACTTTTTCAGAAAGGGATTCTTTCTTTCTTTCTTTCTGTCCGTCTGTCTGTTTTTTCTTTCTTTCTCGGCTCTCTTCATCATTCTGTCGTGGTCCTATTAGTGGAAGACGGAGGTGTGATCATGGTTACTGTGTGCTAACAGGGAACGTGCTGCCATGGATGACAAATAGTGCACACACACACACACACACACACACACACACACACACACACACACACACACACACACACACAGACACACACATACATGCGGCCATGCAGAGAGAAAACACTTTGTGGATTTCATCACTGCTTGTAATTATGATCCTGTCAGGTCCACAATGTGGCAATCCATAACGACACATGCACACACGTGCACACCAGTCCAGATGAGCACAGACACAAATATTGCACATGTCCATACACTCTGGGTCACAATTACATAATGAAAACATACTGGTTTGAAAAAAACAAAAAACAAAGTTGTCCTGTAGGATAAAATGTGTAAAATGTGTCCTCATGGAGACCAAAACCTGGTCCTAATTTCTGAGGAACGGGTTTAGTTTAGGCTAAGACGTGTGGTAAGCTGAAGTTTAGGGTTAGGCATTAACTAGTTATGGTCATAGTTTGGGATTATGCTCTATTGTGTGTAAGTGAATGCAGTGTCCTATGAAGAATAGCTGCACAAACCCATGTGTGTGTGTGTGTGTGTGTGTGTGTGTGTGTGTGAGATGACATCCCAGAGTTGACACCTCATGTGTCAGGGGAACCTATTAGAGACCCTCACAGCCTAACCCCACAGCTGACCCCCACCCTGATCATTGTGTCAGTGTCTGAGTGTTTTTTTTTTTTCTAATGTTGTTTTTATTAAAACCTCTCCTCATAAAAATTGTTTACCCATCACATGTAGGTTCATGGCTAAGTATAAGGACGTTTAAAAAAAAACCAACAAAAAAAAACATCATCCTTTGCAGACAGAGACAATGTGTGTGTGTGAGTATATGTGTGTGACCCTCAAACTCCCTAACAAACCAAGGGGTCAGGCCTCACGTTGCCCCTGGATAACTGACCCGAAGACTCCATTGCCCCATATAAATCTACTGGGCCATGATGTAAGTGTTTTCTCATGTGTGCTTCTTGTTGTATACATTTTTGCCTTTGCATGTACGCATCTTTAAGTGGATGATTCCTGGGATGATCTCCCAGTTGAATCCAGTTGTACTTTGCTTTGGGTTTGAAACATTGGGAGATTCTCCTGTCTTTAAGTAATAGTAATGGAATTGGTTATTAGTTTGTCGACTTTGCGCAGGCACCTCGGGACTTTGTGGGTGTTCAGACGGAAAGGACGCTCGGATCTGCTGGAGATAGTGATGTTTCTTCAAGATAATTTTTAGTCAATACGGCATGCTTCATGGATATAAAATGATGCACTAGTGAGACAGCCCACTAGCTACAACCTGGCTAGTTGGCTCGTAAGCTTCTTGTTTACGGAAGCAGATTGTAAATAGCTTCTGTTGGATGTGTTAAGAACAAAAAAAATCTCATAAAACAGACCCGAAAAAAGAAAAATCTCATAAAAACAGACCCTGAATTTTTTTTCCGACGTAAAAACAGACCCGCAATTATTATTATTTTGAAAAAACAGTATATGAAATAATACTGTTAACGTTTGTTTTCATTGAATTGAAATCATAATAAGGTCAATGCATTTCTTACATTTGCCAAACACCACATTCACATTTACTTGTGAAGGTCACTTAAGATAAAAAAAAAAGGGTATAATGGAGGTTTGTTGCTTGTATCTTGATGCAGTTGGCAGGAGAACAGAGAGCACAAGTAGATAATGTGTAGGGCTTAATGTGTTGAATGTCAGTGGATATCAGTCGACGGGTGCTCGCGCTTCACTCCGCTCGACACAGTCAACAATGTGTTTAACCCCACTGACATTGAGCATCTGAGCGCTCACACGTACGTACCATTGTGAAATACACATGGACACAAAGTCTCCACTTCAGAGCCCTTTTCCCCCCTAATGTGGAGCCAGAACTGCAAATACACATAGCCTGTTACATAAGAGGAGGTCACTTTTAACATCATATCTACTGAATGATCTACAGTAGAGCTATGATTTCTGTCAAATAGGGGCGTATAGTTGTATAGCAGCACACTTTGAGGCAACAAAAATCCCAAATAGCAAATATAAATCACAGTGCCCCCCCCCCCCAAAAAAAAAAAATCAGTATTTATATTGATTAGTCATATTTTCATTGCAGTAATTTGTCTTTTTTAAATTTTACATGAATAACATTTTTGTGCTTTCTGCCTTTGCAGCAAGAAGACCCAGGTTAGTGACCATGTGTGTGCATGGGTTTTCTCCCACAGTCCAAAATGCAGATTTGGGGATTAGGAAACTCTAAATTGGCCGTAGGTTCGAGCGTGAGAGTGGATGGTTGTGTGTCTCTATGTGGCCCTGTGATGGACTGTGGATCTGTCCAAGGGTGGACCCACCTTTCGCCCTATGTCAGCTGGGATTGTCACCCTCCAGTGGAGGATAAAGCGGTAGATAATGGTTAGATGTATGAAATGCAAGCAATCATTAATTCACATTCCAATTAAATAACTGGCTGGCAACATGGTTGCTACACGTGTGGTGTGCGCCATGTCATATTCTCAAGTTGGTTGACTAAAGTCTTCATAACAAGCCAGAGAAACATACTCTGCTGAGATAATAGCCAGAAGTTAGACATAAAATGACAGAGAAAGTGCAGCCAAGATTCACAGTCCCACACCAGACAACAGCTCCCAGTGTCTTGGCTGTAGAGCATTGACAAGACAGCCAATGGGAGGGGGGGTGGATAATATCTGTATCTGTTGCATTTTGTCAAAGTGTTGCCTATTGATTGCTCGCTTTTCCTGGATCACAGACCTTAGCTTTATGTAACAATAATGCTTCCGTTTCCATAAGTCCTTTTCTCTTCAATCTGTGAATTGAAATGTCATCGTTCACCCATGTACACAACAGTGCGTCGCCATTTACTGCAGTAAGAAGCTGATTTGGATGTAATTTAACCCTTTCAGTCTCAATCTTAGTGGTATTTTATCTTTCTTTTAGAATCGTCGCTTATTTGTACTCCCTTATATTTTTTAATTGTTTATTGTTTTCAATGATTGTGTGTTTCTTTTTCACCATTTGCTGCTGGTGAGTCGAATACAAAAAAAGTTCTATTCTATAATAGAACAGAATGTGGAATCAGTTCTGTGAAATTTGAAATGCCAGACCGACGACGTGGAACCACACTTTAAGTATGAATGGACCCCGCAGACATCTACGTGCGACTTGGATGCGTACAACTCTCTGCTGAAAGGGAAAGTATGGAGAGGCCTTCATGGGAGCATACACTCATTAAAGCATCAGAGCACAGGTTAAAGCACAAACAATCATGGAGCCGGGCAGGGATTCACCGCATTCCCCAAAGACACGCCGGGCTTTTTCCCCAACCTGAGACTTGACCTTCGTTATGTGGGTGACATTTATAAGGGTCACCCCCCTCAGATGTGACTCGGGGGGTAAATCTACACAGGCGGTGTTGTACAGAAGCACTGACCCTCGGTAATCCATACACTTTTTTTTTTTTTATCCTGGAAAGAGAGGATTGTTGGGGAGGGTTTTGGTTTGTGTTGACAGATCAGCAGCTGTGATGGATTCATTAGGGGAGTTTTAAACGTTACTGATCCTAATAAGCAGCTTATGCATGGAATTTCATGGTTTAAAGAAGAGGTAATGTACAATCAGCTCATGACTTGTGTCTCATGTTGCCAAAAAATTCCAAGTCATTTACTCTCCAAACTTACTGCCTCATTATTTACATTTACATGCTCCCCTCCACATTTCACACTCAAATGTGGTTATTTACCAACACTGATTACCTCATCACTCCTCCAAACTAATTCACTCCTGCCTTCTCTCTCCTGCCTCCGGTTTCTCGCTTGTTCCCCTTTCCCTCATCCTCCCTCACACACACACACACACGCAGCACAGACGTCTCTTGCTTCTCCTCTTGTCTCGCCAAACTCACTCAAGCACAACTAAGCCGAGGGTTTGAGTCCCAATGAGAGTGGGTTGGGCAATCAGTGCTTTTCACACCCTCTGATGTTCTTAAAAGGTGGAAGGATCAGACGCCCCCGGCTGTGTAGTCGCCCGCACGCACGCACACACGTCTCACATAAACAAACATACACAAACTCACAGAGGCCAGTCCTAAAGCCCGTGTACACAAATTATAGCACACATACGATGTGTGCGTGTGCCATAATTTGAGTATTCCCTGGCACACGCCCTGAGTGCTCACAAATTCCTCACTCACTTGACCACACACACACACACACACACACACACACACACACACACACCCCACACACACACACACACAATCATAGACATAATTCAGTCCCTAGCCCCTTACCCTAACACCGAGCGTTTCACAGACGACCACATTTGCGCAAGCGCGTTAACATGATTATACGACTGTTTGTGCTATCAGAAACATTTTCTGGAACCGTTTCTGAAAGAGAAGAAGTTATTACGTATGGTCATTTCACTCGTGTTGTCGGAGGAAGCCCTGCAAATCAGCATCTTTTTGGACAATGAGACAAAATGTTATTTTGAATATGTTTTATACTGTTCAAATTTCAAATTACTAGTGTACTAGTACGGTGTTTTTTCTCAATAAAACAAAAATTCTAATTTGCTGATAATACACTATTTTAACACGCAGTTAACTGTAAATAACTGCCAGATATTGAAAGTTATTATGTAAAACTAGGCAAAAGCACTGGCCCTTTTATGGTTAAAATAAGCAAGAAAGTCCAGACGGGCATTTTGAGGCTTAAGTGTTAAACGGTTAATCATCACAACTAAATGCCTAACCCTAACCTTTACACTAATCCTGATATAAACCCAATTCTAACCCTAGCCCTAACCCTAAATTGTGTCTTAACTCCCAAAAAAGCCCTTTAAAGATGTGAAGACCAGCCAAAATGTCCTCCCTAAGCATGGTCCTCACAAATCCACAAATAAAAGACCACACACACACACACACACACACACTGTTGCTCGATCTGTGATATCAGAGTCTAAGTTACCATATGGGCGAAAGCAAAATTAAAACCTACTGTTGCAGAGGGGAAAAAAATGAAACAGAAAAA
This sequence comes from Microchirus variegatus, assembly GCF_963457635.1. Taxonomy (NCBI): domain Eukaryota; kingdom Metazoa; phylum Chordata; class Actinopteri; order Pleuronectiformes; family Soleidae; genus Microchirus; species Microchirus variegatus. The sequence continues at coordinate 19,746,266 of NC_139815.1, read as the reverse complement.
CATCTGGCTGGACCCTGCAGGGTTACTGCTACACTTTGCAGCAAAGCCAATGGGGAAAAAAACCTATCAGAGATGACTGAAACAAGACAAGATGGCAAAATATGATGTCTGGTATTTGTCAGATGAAAATAATAATATTTGTTTGTCATCTCTTGCATGGTTTCCCCTCACTTAAAACAATTTCTTTACTTGAAAAATAACAAAATATTCAGCATCAAATGTGGTGTCGACATTACGCAACACCTGCCTAAATGTAAAATATATGTATTAAGTCTGTATGAGATATGACTATTATTATTTTTCAATAATTAAAACATTAAGTATTATTCAGTCAGGGCAGACATTATATGATAATTAAAATATCCTGAGTTGCCCGCGATTCCCACACTGAGTAATCACCTTGATGCTTTAAAATAAAACAAAAGTACCTAAAATACAGGAAGCCTGTGTCTGTGTGTGTGTGTGTGTGTGTGTGTGTGTGTCTTTGCATGTTACCCGGTCTCAAGGTCTCAAGTTTAAATGCTTGGAAATAAACCGGGGTGGTGTATCTTTCAGGTCGGCGGGATCAGGTGCGCATGATTGTGTGATATAGAATGCAGTTAGGAAACTGAATGTACAGCTCCATGCTCGCTGTAATGCGGCAAAGAGCAGTGACGCTATCAGTTTACACCATAACGGACGAGAGAGTCACTTTGCACCAAAGTGGAACACACACACACACACACACACAAGCACGCACACAAGCACGCACGCACACACACAGAGAGCCTGGCATAAAGTTCACAGGGATTAATTCACTGCATCATGTCATCAATCCTTTCTAACCCCCAATTGTCAGAAAAGGAAGGAAATTTTGTAAAAAAAAAAGAGGAAAAAGTGAAGCGCAGTGCCCTTAATACTGTGCTAATACCTCCTTCTCTCCTCCTTTCTTCTTTGACTAAGTTACCTCCTCACTACTCTACTTTGCCATCCCCTCTTCATCAATCTGTCCTCTCCCTGCAGCTTCAGCCATCCCCACCTTGATGAGCAGAGGCTCTTAGTCACATTGAGGTCGCGCACACACACGCAGAGAGGTCAAGGGTCATCCTGGCAGGGTTATGCCGCACAAAGTCAGCTTCCCATAATGTGGCCGCCGTTACCTGCATCACACCCTCATGATCCAATTAGGAGCCTCCGCTCCTCCAATCAGCAGCTGTGGCAACCAACGGGTAGACAAGCAGGCAGAGGCGGGCGGGTGGCGCCAATCTTTTAAGTGCTTTTAGGGGATTAGAAGGAGGGTGGGAAGTAGGGAGGGAGGGAAACACTTTGCTCTCTCCATCCTTGGTGCTGTCGTTCTCTTGCCGAGAACCGAGCTCTACAATATCCCTCAATTGGCCTGACGAATTATTGTGGCACTTCCAGATACAAATGTCTCCACAGTTTTTTTTTTTTTCCTGTATGCTTTTCCAGACCCAAGAATGGGACAGACGAATGGAAACATACTGACAATAGAACTGATTTCATTTTAATCTGAGCTAATCAACCTTTAACACGTATGCCGGAAATATTAGTATATTTGAGTGAACATGTCTGTGACATGCTTTGGTCAAAATACCTTGGAGGATGAAGCACCACAGCAGTTCAATCACCCTCCCAAAACAGCCCTGTTCAGAACGGTCCGTTTTGAGTGCCTGTCTCTTTAAATGCAAATGAGACACAGGAAACTAAATCAGCGTCACTGAGGCTCAGGCAGCTAACAGCAGTTAGCATTTGGAAAAAAAACATAATTTCCCGACTCTACCCGGCACATTGCCATCATATATAACATGTATCCAGTGGACACATACATCCTCTGAGGCTGGAAGTTTGTGTAGAACTCTGTGCTGCACTGTGCAGCCAAGAATAGAACACTTTGCAGACCTCCGCTTTTCCGGATACTATTGCCCTCGTCTGCACGCTCAAATTTTTTTTTCCCCCTTGGGCACAAAGCGGCGGACTGAGGCGGACCACAAAAACATGAGTAAACCATCTTTTTTCACACTTTGCCGACTCATAGGGCGTCCCAAATATAAGTATTACAATTATTTAAAAAGTTGATTTTGCATATGTACCCTTTAAAAATACAGATTTTAATGTAAAGATTTGGATAAGTACCACAGAGATTGGACAAGTTACTATCATCAGAGCTGTATCCCACAAACTCTGTAAATTACAGATACGCTATCGACAGTGTATCTACTTTCTACATTTACATACACTTTAGACAAAAGTAAACATCACCTGATATGCATTCGGTCCTGCATCACGAAGTCTCCGCCACAGTGCGAACAACAATTATTATCTACAGCAAACCATTTAGTAAATGCAAATGTTCGTATCTCTCAAGAAAAGAACAGAAGCTTTTAGGGACCATTAACCTTATATCTTATGCACACAGAAAGAGTTCTGTGTTTGCATATGAAATAGAAAGGGGGAGTTTGAGCAGTCTGGACAAAAATATGTCTTGGTATCTCAAAAAAAAACAAAAAAAAAACACTAATATCTGTAATGCTGATATAAATAAAATGCCACCAGCCCTGTGGTTTTAGTGCAATAGGCAGCAAGTACAAACACACATGGTTGGATACATTTTGGATGAGTAATGTACTGATAGTTTATTTAAACCGTGAGCAGAATGTAGCTTATTAGATGTGTTAAAAACATAACTGAGCAGATCAGAGAGGGTTACGATCTGCACAGTGTGAAAAAGGGATCCACTGTATTCAAATGTATGCGGCAGAAATGGACAGAAAGTTGGCTAAAATTTAGCCAAATGCTAACACTGCCGACAGCAGCTAATTCTGGCTACAGTGTGCTAAAGTTCGTTTCACCTCACTCGTGTTTCAGGGAACGTGATAATTGCTTATCTTTAAAACCTCATTGCCATCTATCCATACTAGCATAGCTATAATAGTTCTGCCTTCCCTCCATCAGATGGGATGTAAAACGCATCACATTGTGTCACCACAGACACAAAAACAAAACTGCTCTATATTGTGAAAAAGCACTTGAATGCCACTGACATTTGTTATATATGCGTTTATAAAAGTTACACAGTACAGCTTTAAGTTGGCACTATGCTGTGACACTTTACATAGTAACCTTCTAATAAAAAAAAATGTGTCTTTCTTTTTAACATTTACTGTCACTTTGTTTTATACAAATCGTGAAACTATACCAGTTTAATTAACAGGAAAACATCCACTAAGGCTCCTCAAACCAAATCTACACCAAAATCTTATAATTTCTTCCATGGACCATCAAAATCCATACTTTACTTGCGTTATGCTGCTAACAGACACACAAACAGGGTCAAAACCATTAACCTTAGTTGTAGTTGTGGATGAACTGGCAGTGGTCAGCATCTTATGAGCACAAACTGGCTCAAAACTATTGCTTTCGTTGATTGTCATGTTGTGTTTTATTTTGCTTGAGGCATCAGCACCTGAATTGAAGCGAGCTGCTGGTATTAGTCATGAGCTTGACACACATACTGCCTCATAGATGCATGGAGAAACATGCGCACACACACAGAGAGAGAGTAATATATGAATATTTCAGGATAACTAAGTCCTTTTACCTTGGAATGACCCGATTGTGTGTGTGCGTGTCACTTCATTTCCATAGAGGTATGTGGAAGTGCATTCAATCTACTTCTTGAGCAAAGACACAGACTCTAATTCAGCCACAGAGGACTTGTTTCAATGACAGAATATTCAAATCATTAACTGTTTGTTAGTTTTTACATCTTTGTGGCATCTTGATGTAGCGTTTGTCCTACATTCACCACCTCCAGGGATGAAATATTTGCTACGTTAATCACACCACGTTTCCTTGTGAACTACCTACTTCTATTCCCCGACTAGTCGATAATAATGTTGGATAAATCACACTCTTAGTGTGCTCTCTTCGCAGAGAGAGGACGGCACAAATATGCGCTGCCTCAATTCAAATGAAAACATTTCTAAAACATGAACTCCTGAGATTATCATCTACATGTGAAAACACAGCGTGGGATTGCCTGAGACAGATGATTCACAAACAGCAGGAGAATCAAAATGTGAACACGCAGAAGGCGCTCGGACGCTCGGACACTCGGACACTTGCCAGCTGTGAATTATCTGGAGCTTTTCTCTCCCGCTGTGTTCTCACATGGTCGTCACTCTAGCAGTTTCTCAGAAACTGGACCAAGCAAGTGTACAACAAACTGTATACACAAGCCAAATACATGAGTCTTGCCACTTCTTCTCTCCACAGGGAACTCTTCTAATATGCATGCACAAGGTTTTGCAACACCAAACTCTTTCATGGCACAATCTAGACACACTGCGACACACTCTCGTAATCCTGTCCACTAGACAGATATTTTTTTTTTCTGGTTCAGCTGATTATTTGAGTTCTGAGAGGAAGTGCAAACGGCAGTATGGAGTTGGGCTGTCCAAGTTCGAATATCTGTTTGAAAGGGGGGAAAGCTGTACCTTGAATTTTAGTTTTAGTAGTGCAACAGACCATTGGAAGTATTCACCACATGGTCAAGCAGAGGGTGCTGTGAGAGTAGTTTGGCCTTTCGATGCACTTTTAACGGACACATTGAGCTAAACCTACCTTCAGAGCGGAAGATTTTCAGTTCTACACCGTAGATGACAAAGGATGAAACAAATCTCGAGCGATAAATTGTTATTAACAGGTCCTCAGCAGACAACTTCCTATGAATATTTTTCCTGATTTAATACTCTAGAAAGCTCTGGTGAGTGGTGACACACTGTTCACTGTGAAAATATCTGAAATCCATACTAATTTCCAAGGATTTATTGTCCTTATAAAACAATATTATTAATTAGTCAAAATCTTTATCGTCACTGAATGGTTTACTAGTTTAGATGAGCATTTCTAATAGCCTACAAACTGAGAAAAGAAGATTTAGTACACAGGTGAGGAGCACTGTTTTTGTTACATTTTCCAAAACCTTTTTGGCACAAGACAAAATGTGCCAGGAATCCACACTGGGTCTGCCTCCCTCATATTTTTTTTTGGCAGCTCGACAGGCCGACATCTGACTGATCACTGTGTGTGCTGCAGTTCAGCCAGTTCTATGTAGGAAGGGTATGTACAAAGAACCAGAAGGGTGCCATTCTACAGAGAGATTAGCAAGTTTGGTGCAGATTCTGCGGTGGAGGAAATGCAACCATTGTTAACTTTGGAGTCTCCAACTTCCATTGCACAACGGAACGTTGCCGAACACCTAGATAAAACTAAGACATGGAAAATAAACAGAAAAGTATGTTTCAGTGCTTTCAATGTGGCCAGCCAACCACTAAAGCACATTCAACTGACCCATCTAATTGCAGTACATAGAAGCTGTGTGTCAGGTGCAACTCCATTTTTAGTAAGGCAAAAAATCTACCAACTAACTTTTTTATTGTATTAGGGCTACAGGTAATATTTTGATTAATCGGTTTGAGTGTTTTGACAGCTTCTTAAGTGTGAATATTTTCCAGTTTCTTTGCTCCATAATAAAGAAATAATTAAAAAACAGAATTATTTTGCTTTTTTTGAAGTTTGGGGGAAAAAAAACAATCGTAATTTTTTCACATTTTATGGACCAAAAACGAATCAATGAATTGAAAAAATAATCAGCAGATTAATAGACAACGACAATAATCGTTAATTGCAGCCCTATTAGTCATTTTGTAATGTAATGTTGTCTAACACTGGTCATTTGGGTAAGGAACACAATGCAAGATAGTAATACACACAAAAGGAAAGTTTGGACACTTACCAAGAAGTGTAATGACAGAATGTACAAAGCGGAACAAAAATACTACCTAAGGGGAGGAGAATAAAGGAGACACAGGTGAGGAATAATTAGGAGCAGGTGTGGGTATCAAGGGCGGAGTCGGGGGAAAAACTTGAAAATAAACGACACACAAGGGAAACAAGGAAATATACTAAAATGGAAGTCAGTGTAGAACTGTAAATCCAAAGTCCAGAAACATCCACAGAGTCGCAGAGGGGCAGACCGTGCACACAAACCCAGATTCTATTTTTACGCCGTCATCACCTTCACAGGGCGACTATGTGTCTTTGCATACTTGCATATCTTTTTGTATTCCAAAAGCAATTAGATTGTGGGTGTTTCATTCAGCCGTCACCTAAATATAGGTGCAGAGTGGCAGCAATGCACACATACATATACATATACATATACATATACATACGCACATGATAAAATGAGAGCAAAAGGGGAATTGCTTTTCCCCCCCTCACTCTATCTCACCTCAACTCTGTTTCTTTCTCTCTGGTCATTTTAGAGGCACAGTTAAAGTTGTCTCAGGGAAAGAAAAAAAAAAAAAAGCCGCGCACACTCGGTGTGCATTAATCAACTGCGGCAACCTCTCTCTTAGTTCCCAGCCCCACATCAATTACCAGGCTTTTTAAACAAATTCCCCTCACTGAGGTGACTCGCTGTTTGCATTAAAGAGCCAGGCATGCAGTTATGGAACATTCAGTACAGTGAGGAAGGCAAATAGTCTATTAACTGCCGTGTCTAAGACAAACAGTCCTTGTCTATTTTGTAAAGGAGGACATTTCTTCCAAAGGGTTGCAACAGGTTCAGGTTAGGGTGAGAGTGAAGGACAGAATGGAACGGTAAGAAAAATAAAGTTTTAGTGAAGACGGAGAAAATTTAAACTTAACGTACCCTCATTTCAGCTTCTCCCTCTCTTGGGGGCGCCACAGCAGATGATCTGCATATTTGACTTGGCAGAGATGTTTTACACTGGATGCCCTTTGGCACAAGGAAGACACTGGATGTTGCCCTCATGTGGCAGGGGTCAATTTAGTTTCCAAATGACCTGAACTGAATTTAAAACTGAATAACAAAGGGATAGAATATCTCTTCTTTAAAGTTCCAATTAACGCTGCGCCATTACCTCGTTTATGAAGCCTTCAAGTTTCGAAACAAACAGGTCAGCCACTGCTGAGATTGTATTCTTGGTCTCTACAAGCAGTCTGAAAAAGCCTGGAATCAGGATGTAAGGATCCCGTCTCCTGAACAGCAGATCCTCCTGCTGTTGTGGAGGTCTCACTTGCGACAGTGTCTTCCGACTCTGGGTCAGACTCCGGGTCAAAGGCGTAAAAAGGGACTGCGGCGGGGAGTCGTGACAAAGCCATTTTTAAACATGGTTTTGATAATGAGTAGCAGTGCATCCACCGTTCCAGAGGGGGAGCTGCGCTTCTGAGAGTTACGTCACTTCCAGGTACCTGGCCAATCACAAGAAAGCTCTCGTTGGCTGGCTAATCACAACATAGTCTGTCTTCCTGGGGGGGGTAGATCTCAGTCTGAAACAGTGCGGCTGACGAGAGCTTCAGTGAGGAGAGATTTCTATCGGCTCATTTACAGCAACTAGGAGAATTTTGACCATAAAAAACAAGTTAATGTATTGAAGTTGACCTCCATAACTCGCATATATGTGCAACAGGACCACTCTATGGGAGCTTTAAACCATATAATATCATCCTGTATTCTCTTGAATGTCCACAAAGCCAGTTTGTGTGCTGATATATGAGAAAATGACCACTCACTTGGTATATAATGTAGTAATTACCTTACCCTGAAAAGTTTATTTTGTTTCTACACAGCATTGTCCAATTGAAAATGTGTTTGGGAAACCACAAAAAAAGTTATGTAATGGGTAAAATATCGTGAAGTGATATGTCTTTGGAAAGTGTAATTATGTGAAACCTACTGCATATTGTGACAACAGCCCTGTCATTCATGTTTGCAGAGAGTCAGTCGAGAGCAGGTCTGTTATCTGAACTCAGTGAAGAGATGAAAGCTGGCACAGTTTTTTGCTGTTTCACACATCGAGGAGAGGTGTTGCAAGTCTTTGTGTTCAGAGCAGAGGTTTGGGTGTTTGCATCATGGTTCGCATCAATCGGTTAGATCTGACTCCACATTGAGGTGCAGGTTTACAGCACTGTTGTGGAGAGGGATTGTCTGCTCACAAAGAAGAGCTCAGGCCATCTCCTTTCCCTTCACCACATCCTAAAGTACAGATCTCAGCTCAAAATGTTTTTATTCCTCCAAAGCAGCGCAAAAACAGAGAACAACTGCTTTAACCACGTGACATAGGGGACATAATGGGTGATAATAGGTCCAGAGGTACAGAGCTTCATGGGTGTTGGTTAGAGTGTGGTTTGGGCTGCATTTTTCTGTCTGAACCCGACCAAGCCAATTCTCAATTCTCGGTAGGATCAAGTATCGACTGGAACCGGGACTAACTTTCCGATTCTCCTGTAAACTTTCACATTTTTTAAATTTCGATTCCTAATTTCGATACCCAGTCCACCGACTCATGCCAACCGGAAAAAGAAGATGGAGAAATTCATGCTATTTCATCTAGAAAGACCTCTGGTTAGCTAGCCAATTTTGACCCTGCCTCTTAAAAGAATAGGAATCGAGAATCGCTAGGAACCGGAATCAAAACAAGGAATCTGAATTGTTCAAATTCAAACAAACTACTGTTCGGGGTGTCTGTCAAAACATGGAAGTTTCACTGAGTGTCTTGAGTATTACCACTTTTTGATCCGAATCTGCTATAAAGTTCATTTTTACAGGGTCCCAAAAACCCCTGCAACTGAGACGTGCATGGATCAATGTGTCTCTGCAAATGAGACTCAATATCATGGGGTTCTCTACAAGTATCTGTTTATTTTATTCCAATAACAGCAGCATTGCTTTAATACCGTCAATCCTTGCTGTTGCTTTCAACTTCTCTGTATTTTCAGTGGATTTATAATCCGCTGAATCACCAAGTCGGGCCTTTATCTCTATAATAAAAGCATAAAAGTCACAAACAATACTCATGCTCAACAAGTATCAATTTGAAAATCTGTATCAATTAAACCAACGATGATGTTGGAGAACGAACGTGCAAAGAGCTCCCTCTTACCAGAGTAATCAGGCTATTGATCAACTCGGCTTTTCTCATTGAATTTACCATTTCTTATAGATTATCAATACCTGGGCCACTTAGGCCATTTAGAGGTGACTCTGCAGCAAGAACACTGTTGCTACTAATGAGCATGGAATTGAGTCACATTTAGTGGAAAAATATGTGAGAATAAAAGTAAACATGCTATGATCGTAGACACACAAGGATTATATGATTTAAATGTTGCAGTAGATACATGATCATTAATACATTGCAACACAAAAAGACACCAAGAAATACGAAGGTTGGCAAATACGCAGGCAAAGCTGAGTGGTGGGAAAGGAAGGGGAAACCTGAGACGGACCAGGAGTGGGATAACAGAAGTCCAAGAATAGTGGCAATCGATGAATGGATGGATAGATGGATGGATGGATAAAGCGGGAGAAGGGGGGGTGGGAAAGAGGGGAAGGGAGAGAAGAGTGGTCTCCAGGGTGGAGCAGTGATAGGCTTGCTGAGTGTCTGTGAGACCAAATCCTTTCCAAACTGATGGGGACTGAGAAATGTAGTGGAATGAAGAAGAGAGAAGAGGAGAAGAAACAAGACGGGTAGAAGCAACAAGAGAAAAGAGAGGGGAAGTGTAAAGAGAGGTACAAGAGAAAAAAGATGGAAGGTTGGAGGATGAGGGATAACAATGGTATAAAGCCCTGCTATGGAAGTTGCTGGAAGTTTTCAACTTCAAGCAGACTTTTCCCAACAACCCACTCAAACTGAATCTAACTGAAATAAAATAATACATTTGAAATATATTGATATTTTATAAAAGATGCCCCATGAATTCCACTGGTGACCACCGATACTGACTGACAAGTGTTTGTGATTTCCATTGTAGTGCATGACGCAGAGTTATTCACGAGTCTCTCCGCTCTGCTAAAAATACACAGCTGACGTATATTTTTCCGTCAGAAGCTGCACGTAGAGATCCAAAGAGGAGATGGAGCTGGGCTGCGGATTTTTAAAAAAAAGGACCAAATCAGCAACTTGGACAAAACTGTGCAGATACAAATCTGAAACAATAAAAGATGGAAGACAAAAAATGTCACGGTACAACGTCACCGTAGTCTGTGGAATCAAGGTGTCAACGTCAGATTCATTCAACTTCAAAACTAGCTGTGGAATTTCACTGGAAAAAGTTATTTTTCTAGTTATTATAATGACTGAATCCATTATAGTACGACAATAATCTGCACTAGGATCCGTCTGTGTGGGAATTTCCCCTGCAGTGATATCAGGTTCATCAAAGCAATATGTGCTATTATCATTATCACTATTTTACTGGTTCAGGGGCTTGAACCTCCTCAAGTCACTGCTCTAGGACAGACTGTAGGATGTCTCTCTGACAGTTTGATGATTTAAGGAAGGTCTATTTTGTATGTAAACATTTCCACATATTTTAATGACAATAGCATGCTCTTTAAAAAAAAATAAAAGCCCAAGTATATCTCAGCAGAACTGAATAAATGCATACAATACACTCAATGTTATACTCAATAATTGTACTTTTTAAGGTATTAGATAAGCTTATTGTTGAATGCTTTCTGTTTTTTACACAAACAAAGTTAAGAAAAACATCAACTGAATTTGAAAAAAAAAAAAAAAATGGATGCACACACACACACGCACACACGCACACACGCACACACGCACACACACACAGAGGGAGCGAGAGAGATCTGGGATAGCTGTAAAAACAGTTATTGATGAGCAGGCCTAGTCAATGACCATCAGAGGAAAACAGAGACCACCATTAGCCAGCCAGTCAATCCCTAAAGTATTCTGGGTAATTCTAGCACACACATACACCCAGACACGGGGATACACACATCGATGGCAAGAGGACACCCCTCAGGGGCATCTTAAACACACACACACACACACAAATTATAGTCGAATAGCACTTCCACTTTTCTATCCCCACCTCTATTCACTCTACGTTTCTCTTCTCTGTAGGACTGTTCTTCATGTTTCACCCCCCTCTCCTCCTCCTCCTCCTCCTCCTCCTTTCTCTCACCCCCTTGTTTCTCTCATGGGTAAAGTAGTGGTTGGTTGCTCCTTGGGGGTCTTAACCAACTCTCATTTGTGCAGTCGTGCTGTGTGTGTGTGAGTGTGTGTGCGCGCACAAGTGGTGGGGATGATTGTGCATTAGCCAGCCAGCTAATCAATGGGGGAAAAAACCACTGAAACCGGGGCTCCTGCTTATGTTACCACCGGTGCTATTTATAGAGGAAACACACATGTCAACACACACAAATCACAAAATGCTATGCAATCATACATATCAGTGATTAAGGGAGTTTGACTCTCCTCTTTCCACTCCGTCTCAATTCATTAAGACAAAAGACACAAAGTAACACAATTGTGACAGCGAGACGAGGACCGAACGCAAAATAAAAAAAAAAGTTACAAAAACAATTCCAGGGGATAATAATTGTGAATGTTACAAATAAAACTCACTATTATTATTATTATTATTATTAGCATATTAATATTATTCTAATCTGCCCAGTGTCACAATGTCAGTCTCCTCTAATGAACTCTCTCTTCAATGAATCTGACACAGCAGCTCGTTAATACATCGATAATAACTTTGAAAATAAATGCTAAAGGGCAAAGAATAAATGACTGAAACCTGCTTTGTTGTAATATATATTAAAAAAAAAAAAATAAGAAAAGCACCCCATCATCTTAATTTATTCACATTTCCCATAAAGTCTTCATATCATACGGTTCCCTGACTGGGAACTTTTTATGGCCTTTAGGAATTTTTTTAAAATATATAAAACTCCATTAATTAAAAATATAGAATATAAAGAAGCTGATGTCCAAGTCTCAAAGTCTCTTTTTACAAAATTGCTTTTTGGGCCACATGAGTTTTTTTTATTGCAGTACCACGAATGGCCACTGGGAAAAAATGTCTTAAAGGTAGAGAGGGTGGCGGTGCTCGATCCAGTTCTTCTACTACATCCATGGATCATATTCTATGTGAGGACTTTATATCAGTCTTAACAGAGAATCTACACTGCCTCTGCTGTTCATGTAAGTATGACATCTCACAGAGACATCATTTGACGTGTTCACACTGTGTTCTTATGTTTCCATGATGAATTGTGTGCTTCACGAGCTTGAGTTTAAATAAATTGACAGAAACCCACCCTGTCTGTTGCCTATATGCTCACTTAACTCATGCAGAAAACAGATTTAAACAATAAAAAAAAAAAAACGCTTGTACAAGTTGAACTGAAGTGTATTTCTGAATCTAATTGAAGGCAACTTCTTGTGTTTGACTCCTTCCACTGTCTCACCCTCGCTCTGCCTCTCCCTCTGGCTCCCTCCACCACCCCCTTATCTGTCTTTCCTAGTGGGAGTGAGACAGATTAACGTCAACGATGGTTTTACTTATCATACTGTAGCCAGCACAACCCTGCAAGGGATAGAGTGGAGCAAACGGCATCGCCAGTCAACACAAGTCTGCAAACACAGCACTACACAACCGCACATTAACATGCACACATACTGTACTTACAGCAGTTTGTTGGTGTATTAAAAAAGTATTCTGAATTTACCACCAACTCAAGAACATGACATTACTTTTGTCCCCTGTCCCCATGTGTTTGGGTATAAACTATTATATGAGCACCATATTTGTGCCACCCTCAGACGCACAAACACACAAACACATATGGTTAGGAAACAGTTCAGCTTAACGAAGCAGCCTGGTGCCCATTAGCCTGATAATTAATAATTTCTCCCTGCCTCCTAACATACTTATCGACTTGCAGAGGAGGTTCTCTCGCTCTGTGTGTTTACTTGTATTTGTTATCTCTTTCGAGCATTTTCTCACACAAACACTGACCTTGTCAGGACCAGTAAACCTCGTAGAGACCAATACCTAATATATCGTTCTGAAATTCATTGTCATATCATTATCTGACCATTGCTGGAACTGTGGAGAGATGGTGAAGAAATTGAGAGAGGGAAAAAAGCATTGAGAAAAAGAAACATGGCCCTACTTTGTTCTCTAATTCATCCAACTTCATTCCTTCCTTTTTGCCTTCTGCATTTCCTTTTTTTTCCCTCTATCCATTCCTCCGTGATTCTCCCTGTTGCCTCCGCTGAGCTCACAAACCTCCACCAGCCCTCTCTCTTCTATCTCTGTGAATAGAACATCAAAAGCCTCTGAGTTAGATGGGGAATGACAGTGTTTGCTATTGGTATGCAGGCAGACGTGTGTGCTCCAAAGTGTTAGTCTAAAGGCCTCAGTTAAGTGTTTGTCAAGACTTAAAGCTATTGTTCTCCTCTCCTCTCAGATCTGACACCTCTCCCTTTCTCTCTCTCCATCGCTGTCTCTCGCTCCACTTTGATGGAACATTTTACTGTTGTGTGTGTGTGTGTGTGTGAGGGAGAGAGAGAGAAAGTGTGAAGTCGAATATAAGGCAATGTGTGTTTGAGAGAGAGACTTTGTGGTTTAGTTTAAATGTGTAAACAATAATCAGAATTGCTCCACTTGTTGCAGTTGTTGAAGATTCTATCAAAGTTGAATGTCCCAAGATTTTCTTTTTTATACAATGGTTGCAGGGTGACTATAAAAAATGGCTCCCTGTCATTTTGTGTGCAAATAAACTGAAAAAAAAATAGATATGTCAGAGCCATGAGTCAAATGCTGCCAATTCCTCAAAATTCCAGTATAACTAATGGCACTTTTTTCACTATACAGGTCTAGCTTGACTTGCTTCTTGGAGTTCTTGTTATTTCATTAGTGATAGTACCTGGTACCTGCTGCTTTTTTTGAGTACCTGCTATTGTAAGGTTACGCACTGAGACGTTAAAATGTGACGTAGACAGACTGCAGGCCACTGATTGGCAGAGAGTCTACACTGGAAGAGTCAAGAGCGTGAAGTCCGACACAAGAATCAAACCGAACAATGCCGAACTGTAGATCAGTTTAAAAGACTTGAAAATCTTGAAAACATGCGTTAATCTCCAACATTTAGCAAGGAAATGTCTAAAATCACAATATTTAACGGAGGAGTGTGGTGTATTTAGCAACAGCACTGAGGAAAGCTGGCGATCGTGAGCTTAATCACAACCTCTTCCGCCGTATTTCAGTTCAGTAAAGTCTTTCTCTTTCAATCTTTAAATCCTTCTACCTTCATCTTCTTCCTACATCTATGTGTATACTGGACATGCAGTTTGACTACAGAGAAACTACAATGGTAAAACCAGTGACAATGTGAAACTGAGGGCCTGTACACATGAGAATGAGTTTAAAATAAAGGCCAAAATACAGCTTATTTGTTTGTGTGCTTCCATGCTTGCACTTGCCAACATGACCAACAGAGGTCGCCAGAGGCTTGTTGTGTGAATGGGGTGAAGTCTGACATCTCTGATTGCCTTGTTTTTCATATGTTGGAAGACTTTTCTCGAAAACACAAAAAAACTGGTTGACAGGAAACCTTTTAAGGCCTGAAAACTAAGTTGCAGAGACTCAAAAACTCAACCACCCACCGTTGTTTCAGTCTCTTCAATCTTTCCTTCTAAATGTATATATGTTTTTGGTCGACCTAGCATTCATGTGCAAGTGTAAACAAGAAGCTGCTTCTCTTCTCTATCCTTGTGTGCTGAGTTTCAGAAAGTATTAAAATCAGGAAACAACGCTGTTAAAAGGTGGGTGGCTGAGGTGAACTGGGAGCAAGTATTAACGTTATATAATATTTAATGTGGCTTTTCATTTGCAGCTGCTGACAGCAGAGTTGTGGCTGATAAGAGGCAGAAAGTGCAGACTAAGAAGCAGCGTGGGAGAGATTTCAAACTCAAACGAAGCCAGTGTTTTTTTGTTGGGCTTAAAAACAGAGTGTTGGTGTGGACAGCAGGCACAACCAGAGCAGAATTGAGTTGTTTTTAAATGGAAACACAGTAGTATAGATGTTGCCTGAGCAAATGTGTGTGTGTGTGTGTGTGTGTGTGTGTGTGTGTGTGTGTGTGTGTGTGTGTGTGTGTGTGTAAAGACTGCACTCCTAATAGGGTTACACTCAAGGCCTCTAAACAAAAAGCAGCTTTTTCTTTGAAGTGCGACCCAATGTTCTATAGGGTGGAACTGTTAATCACTGATAACCCTGAAGCATCTCATCTCTCCGTCTCTCTCCCTATGTTGCAACCCCCACTCCTCCATTGTTGGCCTCTTCCCTCTCCATCTCTTCACCTCACACCTCTCTCCCCGTCTTATTGGCTTGCTGGTATTCCGCTCCTCCCCGTCTTTTTTCCCTCTCCTGCGCTCTTTATTCAGTGAGTTCTCACAGGAGAGTTGGCATCTTGTTATGGTGTTTGGCTGATTACCGCTGGTGTGTGTGTGTGTGTGTGTGTGTGTGTGTTTGTGGTGCGCTGGTAGGTATTGTCAGTGGTGTGGCACAGAGCCTAGTTGTGCCAGTAAAGCAGATTATGAGTTGATTTTGGCGAAGAAGGATGGTAATTCCTTTAAACCAACAAAGCCGTTCCATTAGCCCCCCGCTGGTGCGCTGAAAGAACAGACACTGTAATTCTCCCAAAACACACAGATGCACAGCTCAACACACACACACCCTCGTGCATGCTGCCGTCTGAATCCATATGAATTCCACCCAGACGGAGCCTGGTCAAACTGGGATTCAAACCCTCTTGTTCTGGGACTTCATTGTGAAACACCTTGTAACCATCTAAGTTGTGTACGCAGCACAACTTCCAAGGCACTCAATGCACATGCAGTTCAATCCATCCATGATTTGTCTGTGATCAGGTAGATAGGTGTATACATCAGGGCTGCAACTTACAAGTATGTTCAGCGGTTCAGCCGCAGTCAAAAGCCGAAGTGAGACTTTTATCTTTGAAAACATTTTCCGTAAAAACACAGCATTGCTTCAGGAAATGTCTTCATCCCATTAATCCAGATGGATCCTGGCTTTAAAGACCTTGGATTTGTATTTTTTTATAATTGTGTATTGTATGTTTTGGGTAACATCTACTGCACATCTGTCCGTCCAGGGAGTGGATCCCTCACCTGTGGTTCTCCCTAAGGTTTCTACCTCTTTCCCTATTATAAGGGTTTTTTCCCTGTTAGTTTTTGCCCTTACCCTGGTTGAGGGTCTAAGGACAGAGGATGTTACCAATCCTGTGAAGCCCCGTGAGACAAACTGTGTTTTGTAATTGTGGGCTATATAAATAAAATGTGATTGATTGATTGATCCCTACAAAACCTCCCCCCCAAATGTCTCAAAACGCCGTAGTACATATGCCAGGCCTGTTTTTGACCCCGAAATACACCAGTACCGAAGAAGACACTGAGCATGTGCATACGGTATGTGTGCAGAAACAGAGACAGAATGAAGAAAGCCAGGGTGAAAAGTTAAGTGAACAGACAAACAATCTCCAAAGACAAAACGGCGACAAACATAAGGCACAGAAAAATTGCCAGCACAAAGAGAGAGGTGGGATTATGACATCATCATTTTCCCAAAGTAAAATAGCATATTGGTTGTTAACATGAAAAAGTAAGGGTGGCCTATTCAGATTTTTCCAATCTAGGATTTTGTTTTCAACAGCAGCGTTTCACAGCTCCCACTGTTTCTGTGGGGATGAAACACTGATGCAACAAAAACTTACAGATTCACCAAGATTCATATTGACAGCTCCAAAGAAAGAGAGGAGGGTATCTGTGTCACACATTTGAAAAACAGCTGATTGCTGTGCAGCATATGCATTTTGAAAAAAAGACGTAATGTGACGGGACTTTGGGAGAAAGAGAGAGACTCCTGGCTGCAGAAATTACATAGTGTGTGTATAAAGTATATAATTCCATCATAACAGTTATCTCGACGGTAATCCGAACAGAAAACTAATGACAGCATTTAACAAACAGACGTCACATCTCAGGCGACGCAGTTCAGTTCATGGACAGCGAAACTCGGAATGTAAATGGTTCACATTTAGATTCAAGTGGACAAATTCTCAGCAGAGATAAAAAATGAGAGAAAGAGAAATGCAATGCCAGGAAATATAGGACTGGGAATAGCATGTCAGAATGTGTGTGTGTGTGTGTGTGTGTGTGTGTGTGTGTGTGTGTGTGTGTGTGTGTGTGTGTGTGTGTGTGAGAGGGAGAGGGAGAGTGAGAGAAAGAGAGAGAGAGAAGACAAGATGAATGTTGGAGAAAGAGGAAAGGAGCACTTAACCCCTGGTTAGTGGGGGCAGGTCCCTGTGGTAGTGGGGGAAGAAGGTCCCAGTGCACACACACTCACACACTCACACACTCACACACACACACACACACACACACACACACACACACACACACACACACACACACACACACACACACACACACACACACACACACACACACACACACACACAGTGCATCGAGATGTGGACACAGTTTGAATTCTTGAGGGGGGACGCCTTTACTGACAAGTTTTCTCACCCTAAAAACCTATCAGTCCTCTCTCTTTCTTTTTCTTTCTTTCTCTTTCTCTCTCTCTCTCTCTCTCTCTCTCTCTCTCTCTCTCACACAGACACAAGCACACACACACACACACACACACACACACAAGAAAACAACAAAGTAAACTAATGAATTAATTAATAATAAAATAATAAGTTATATATATATTTTTTTTTAAATAATTAAAAGTTAAAACATTTACAACAGAGTGACAGAGATGAAGAGTGGATGGATGCAGAAATAGAGACAGAAAAAAGAGAAATGGAAAAATGAACCTGACAGAGAGAAAAAGAAAATCTGACAGAAAAACACAGAGTCGAGAGTGAGCAAGTGAGTGTGTGTGTGAGAGAGAGAGAGAGAGAGAGAGAGAGAGAGAGAGAGGCAGAGAGTGAGTGTGTGTGTGAGAGAGAGAGAGAGAGAGAGAGAGAGAGGCAGAGAGAGAGGCAGAGAGAGAGAGAGAGAGCATCAATTATTTAGTGAAGGTAACGTGAAGCTTCCTTGGATCAGGCAAACTGCTGGCTCTTCCCCAGAGAAAAGAGAGAATGAATTAGGGTGAATTTATTAGAGAACGTGTGTGTGTGTGTGTGTGTGTGTGTGTGTGTGTGTGTGTGTGTTTGGGCTATCCAGCCACACAGTGAAGGTAGATGCCTGGACTGCATTCTCACACACACACACACACACGATCCTGAGAATCCCAAGCCTGTTTCCAGGTTCATTAATAAAACAGCAGCTCTTTATATGTGCTCTTCCCCTCGCTGTCTTGCCTTTCATCCTCTGTTTGTTCACACACACAGTGGGATTTTTTGAGCGTGTGTGTGTGCGTCTGTATGCATGCGCGTGTGTGTGTGTGTGTGTGTGTGTGGGTGTGTGTGTAAACTCCACCTGGGATTAGGGGATGGCCCAACTGTTTGTTCATCAGTCAGACAATAGCCAACCCCACTGTGGTACATATAAAAATCTGATCTCTCTCTCTACGTGAGTAAAGGTGAAAACCACTCCATTCAAGCCTCTCTGGGATTTCATCCTCACACTGATTCACAAATTATATGCACTGTTTTCACTGAATGAAGATATTGAAAGTATTGTTGTCAAAGTAATATTTGTGGAGCTTTGTCCCAGTTGACAAATGCAATTATAAATGTATTATTGATCAATAATATTATTATTTTTTAATGAACAATCACTCTCTAACAGTTTCGGCAATCACTTTAAGGCCTAAACCATCTAAAAATAGATACATTGATCATGGGATGAACCATATTATCGGCACAATATCAGGTATCAGCAGATTTTGGCTTTAAAATGTATTATTTGATATCGGCAAGCGCTAAAACAAGATTTCTGATTGTTTTAGATTGTTAAATGTGAATATTTTTGTTTCTTTGCTCCACATAACAAATAATATGTGAATATCACTGAGATTTTCGCAAAAATACAACATCTGCATTCCCACATTAAGCTCTTTTCTGCAATTGTGCAGAAACGTCTGGCCCTCATTGCAGAGAGGCTGCTTCCAGTCACAGATCTACTCTTACATCATCCTTCTCTCTCTCTCTCCGCTGTTACATCACGTGGATGATTCACACCACGGCCAAGTGTCTCCACTCGGAAAAAAACTCAAAAGAAGCATGAATTGCCAAAATCGTCCTTTTTGTCAATTAACTGTGTGATGTATTACTCTTCCATGGATTGAGTAAACGCTGCTGAATTGCTGAGGCAGGGATTTTAAAGAGTGCACTTGAAGAAAAGCGCCTGCTGTCTTAATTCTACTAAATCACTGAGCTCTAAAAAAAAAAAACTTCACTGATTGTCTAAACGAATGAGATCCCAAACAACATAAGCGCCCAAATGCAAAGAACTCTCACATACACCGGGACTGAAATGTGTGAATATTTTAAATGCAGCATCGTACAACAACATTTGCATGAAGAAAACTCACTGTCACTCTGACCTGCTCCATATGCTGCTTCATACAGCGCAACATCGGCTCCTGAGAAACACAGCTCTGGAGAGAACATCAACCATTTACCAGGCAAACTCTCCTCTCTTCACTGTTTGTGACAGAGCGACAAAAATCAAGTTGTCAAGCTGTCCTATGGCAGTGAAACCAAGGACTCACTGAGGGCGCTAATATAAGTATAATAGTGTTTACCACACTGTGCAATCAACATAATGACAAGCCTAAAATGCTGCCAGTTGTTAATTGATTATTACTTCTGGGTGAGTTTCGTATTCATTCAAACACGACTGTGTTGTGTTTGGTTCATAAATTCAACATTAAATCTTGGCTTTACTTTGACTGGCCTCTCCGCGACAGCCACAGTGGCTGAGACTCATTTATTGCCATCTTTTACGTCAAATCTGTCAGTAACACAATCGTCTTTGCTCCTTTTCTTACCTGCCTGTTTATTCCCTCTGTCTTTCTGTTTTACTGCATTCAGAGCCTCAGTTGAATACCGAATATAAACGTATATGCGATGTACTATGTAAACCTCATGCAGCATTGTGTATGTTTGCGTATCCCGGCGTGTGTGTGTGTGTGTGTGAGTGTGTGATTTTGTGTAAATTGGTGATTGTCTTAAGTCTGTGAATACATATGGCTGAGTCAGTGATTCTCTCTCCATCACAGCAGTTGCATCTTATCTGCACCACTCTCTCTCTGCGTGTGTGTGTGTGTGTGTGTGTGTGTGTGTGTAAATCTTAACAGTTTTCCACATTAGAGAAGGGGAAACGTCAGACTGCTATTGTAAGAGATCCACTTCCTGTCCGATAAGCAAAAATCTCTCCATCTCTTTCTTCCTCTCTCTCTCTTTCTCTCTCTCTCACACACACAGACACACATACACTCAGAAATCCTGACAAGCTAAATTTGCTTTCTATTTCTTTCTGTTCAACCTCTTTCCATTTTTTTTTTTTACCTTCACTCTTCATCAGCCTCTGTTTCTCTCTCTAATAAGCCCAGTTTTGCTGCTGAGGGAAGACGAGGCGGTGCAGATGAAAGAGGAGCGAAGGCAAATACTCGCAGAGAAAACACAGCGAGAAAGACAACAGTGAGTCCCAGAGCAAGATTGCAAATTCTTCCTGTCCATGTTCCCTTTTCGTGAATAAAATTTGACAACTGCAGCTGTAGAAGTAAAACTGGATTTCAACTTTATGAAATCATTTTTGGACCCAAGTGGATGATTCCTTTGTAATCTTGAAAGCAACTCTGTGTTATCATCTGTGTTTAATTGAGTTTAAGTGAAGTAAAATAAAGCAAATACAGAGATTCTCCTCTTGAGCTATAGTTAGTATAACTCCTCCACAAACGCTGCCTGTAACGATATAACAAACCTCCAGCCAGCATGCAAAAACACACCACTTTAGTTAAATGTCCTAAAAATGAGCAAATGAAGTAGAGAAGAAGAACAGAAAGAAGAGCAGACTCCTGCTGTGAGGACCAGGAATAGAGAGCAAAAGGGAAAGAAAGCTCCACCAGCTCTGGGTGTCATTAAACTGCTATGAAATGGTGAGCCTGTTGCTTCTCTTCATTGAACAGGAAGTTTGATGGATCAAAGTTTCTATTCAGAGAATAAATGGGATTTTTATTTTTTTTACGTCCTGAATGACATGTTCCTGAGGAGCATCAGCAAGAACATTTGCTGTCCTGTTAAAATCTGCAGGACGCGAGAGCGGAAGCAGGTCACTAAAGCCAGAGGGAGAGTCCTCAACATAAACTCAGATCCATAACCTAATTTCAGGCAGCGACGAATTAGAGAAAAGAAAAATGAAAAGGAAAATGTTCCTCTCTGCTCAGATCTCCCTTTCTTTTCCACTCATTTCCTCATATGCTTCTCTTTTAACCCTCTTCTCTTCCACCACCCTCTTCAGTTTCCCTATCCTTTAATTGTCTTCTGTTGTGAGATTGTCTTTCCTATACTTATTTCCTAATCTTCACTTTGTTTTCAACTCCTAATATCCCCCACACCTCTGGTAAATGACCTCTGTCGACCCTTAGTGTTAATAATCACGGTAACTGTTCAAACTATATATCCCCCCCCCCCCCTCCCCCCCTGTGGGACCACTGGTGTCTGTGGTCCACTCAAATTGGCCCCAACACGACACCCACTCCAACCTTCTCCTTTGTCTCTGAAGTAAAGACCAGGGCTAATGGTGTTAAACTGGTGGAATTGGCTGCTAAAAAACCTGTAAGGAGGTTTTCACTTAGGAAAGTAAAATGCTCTTTTAAAGCACCTCATTACTGTCACATTAGATTCATGTTCACTGCCTGAGCCTATATATTTTCTGCTGTCAACTTCCTTGAAGAACTTTGTGTGAGGTTGGTGTAATAACAACAAATGTAAGGCAACCCAGAGTGAATGGATTCTGCTATTAGTGTTGATAATTAAATTTCTTGTAAATTAAGAGACTGGACTTTGTGTTTTATAGGTACTTATACAATGAATGTGTATATCTACTGTATCTCTGTGTACATCCTACCAACAATGTTCCCGAGCAAGATTCTGTGAACAGAAAGACCAGTCTGTCTGTGTGTTGGTGTGTGTGTGTGTGTGTGTTGAGGTGTGCTACATGCATTTGCCTGTGGGTCACAGTAGGCCCATCTGTTGTAAGCCGAACTGAATCAAACACACAGCTAGAAAATCTCACCCTTAAACCTGACCTTACCATACTCCTTCTGTCTCCCTCTCTCGTAAAAACACACAATATAGTGCATGCTTACTAGAGGCAAGTGGGGTGATACAGTAAACTATATGAAGGTTGTTGCATAACCACACAACATATGGAATGGAAGTGGAAGTAGTCGTAGTAGAAAGTGGGAATCTTAACGATGTTATATACATTATTCACTTTTTTCTGTTTCTTATACTGAAAAGATAGACCCAGTGAACAAATATACACAATTAGATTCATTTTATGTTATGGCAAAGACAAATAAATTAGTTTGTGGCCACATCGTCTTCCATCTGTATCATCCCAGATCATAATCGATTCATCGAGTAATCGTTTGCTCCATAAAATGTCAGAAAACGTAGAAACATTGATCAGCGTTAAGCCCAATTTATACTTCTGCGTAAAGTGCTCTGCGTAGGCTACGTAGAGACTCTGCGTCGACGCAGAGACTGTCGAAGAGCCTCTGCGTCGTCTCCGTCTGCACGAAATATTTTTTAAGTGTCCGTCACTCCGTCAAGGGACAACGGAGACGGCAAGAGCTGCGATTGGTCCTCAGGACAGGCTGAGCGAAGCTGCTCTGTGCCGGCTCTCAGTGCGCTCCGGGCGTCCTGACAGAGGCGGAGCTGATCCCCGCCGATAACGCCGCTGCCGAACTATAAATACGTCATATCTATACACACACAGCATATGTTTAGACCCTAAATGGCCAATTTCTCGCCTCAAATTAACTTAAAACTGCGTTCCGTCACACAGAAAAGTGAGAAACGGCCACTGTTTCAACAACAACAGCCTTTCTCTCTCTTTCTTTCTCGGACGCCATTGCTCACTGTAGCCTGAAGCACAACAACCTTGCGCAGCGACCCCTACTGATCGGGCGGGAAATTGCAGCGAGTGTCCGTCACCACGACGCAGAAGTATAAATGCTCGAGGCGTCTCCGTGGTGACGCAGACGGATAACGCATACGCAGTCGGAGAAGTATAATGTGGCCTTTAGTCAAACCTGGGAATGATTTGGTTTTGTCCACAAAATTAAATGATTAAGTGTTAATGATTTATTTGTTATATGGAGCAAAGAAACAAGGAAATATTCACATTTAAGAAGCTAAAACTATCAGAAATGTTGTTTTAATAATGAAAAACCTCTCAAACCAATAAATCGATTATCAAAGTAGTTGACAATTCATTTAGAAATCGATTCATAATCGATTATTCAAGTAATTGTTTCAGCTCTATTCGCTACCCAACACTGTACTGCAACTTTTGCTGGAAAGAAATTCAAATGTGGAAAGCCAACAAAGACACTACACCGTGCAGTGTGACATAATGCTACATAATGATGTTAGAATTGTGAAAGGCAGCTATGTTTTAATGAGAAAAAGTATATGCAACAATGATCATTATTTTAACAATAAGGTCAAACCATTATGGCCATGCAAAAGAAAAGCAAACTTCACTGTAGAAGCAAAAAAAAATATCATCCTTTCCTACTTTCTGTAAAGTTCAAACACACATCTTAAGCCAAGTATTTAGAGTGGAGAGCAGGAGAGGCGGGAAGACTGGAGATTAGGTATGTATGCTGCCTGTGTTTGTGAGATGGGGAGCGGGTTATGAATATGCATGAAGCAAAGCGCTACACGCAGGTGACATGCTTGACTCGTGTTACTGCTGCGAAACAACTGCACCAGACAAATGTTTCCTCCACCGTTCCTTCCCTTATGAACAAGGCAGTGAGGGAGAGAAACCTCAGGGGAACACTTCTTTCTCACTCTGTAGATAAAAAAACCAACACACTAATGATGCAGACGGCACAAAGCTGTGGTCGTTCATTCACAAGACACAAATACACTGTGTATAAACACACAACCGTGTGCGCACACACACACACACACACAAAAGCCTAGCTGCCCTCCTTTCCAACTCATTTAAAGTTTGTTGTTATCTAACCGAGCGGCTGGATATGCAGAGTGCCTATAGTCTGACATTAAATTAATTTGTATAAAACTGAATTTTAATATATCAACCTTATTATCTTGGACAGTTCAGAAAAAGTTCTCGAGTTAGAAATCAGAAAAGTGAGGCTCTAATTTTTGTTGTAATAACATTTTGGAGACTGCCCACGAATTACATAACCACAGACATTTTTTTTTGCATTAATCAAATCACGAGCGGGGTAACCAGCATGATGATTTGACATAAAACCATTCTTCATCTTCTCAAGTGATAGAAGAAAAAAAAACATGAAGACAGATAAGTCTGAAAATAGAAGGAAAGATGTGCAGCAGACAGGGCGACTCTCCGGGGGAAACCCAAGAAATCAGTTTTCCTTCGAGGAAAAACAGAGAGAAAAAACGTATCCAAAGGTTATTATAAAGTTTTGCTTTTTTCTGTACATATATATATATATATACGAACAATTCAATCCTCATTTTGCAATGTAGTATAAAGCTGAAAGTCATGCTTGTAAATTCTTTGGGAGAACATGAAGCAGTTTCTGAGGTAAAGCAGCATCTATAGAGGCTTGGTGTAGAATGGTGTCCGGGTATTGAGGAATAATTAGAACTAATATTGAAGGGTATAAGACCAGTGGTGAACACTGCTGTCAAATGACCGCAGCATGTACACAAGAGCAACATATCATAATGTCAAACATACTAAATGACTATAATACAATTTAATAAAACAGCCACTGTATAGTTCCACCCTGAAAACTGTTGGCCCTAAAGAGTAAATGACTAAGGAAAACGTCATGAAACGTAAATTATCTTTTTCTTCACCATTTTCAAAAAGTTCCCACGTAAAGACAGCATCGTTTCAGGATGACTCCAAACGCTTTTCCTAAAGTTGCGCATTCGCAGTCTACACGGAAACACGAGGCTGGCGCTTTGACATTTTCCCAAAAAATACAGTTTCAGGTCTCCTCAAACACCGTCTCCATGTGGACGGAACGCCTCACCAGCAAAAAAAATGTATGCGTATTCACCTAAACCCATTTTCCGTGTGGACCGGCCCTTAAGATGACTAGGTAATACACTAGTTTTTGAAGTCTCCAGTTTTTTTACAATGACATCTCATTCTCAAGGGTAGAACCTTATGAGAGTGTGAAAACCATGCATGACATTGTGCTGTCAATCACACCACAGCCACGCCTTAAAGCACAACTGTGCTTTATTGTCAATTTGACTCTAAATGGGGCCAATTATTAACTGCTCTTGGGAAGCCCTTAATGATTAAGACCATTAAAACCTCAGGAAAAATGTTGACTGATGTTGAAGTGCTTACTGAGGCTAATTTTTCCTAACAGACTTACATAGAAGAGACTTCTTTTCTGCAACTGGAGAAAGCACTACCTGCACCAAGGCAGCTCAGTTTCCCACTGTGGTAACACACCCCTATCGTGCAAGGTTGAACACTCGCTCTGGATCTATAACTGGATGAACACAAAAGTCAAATTCTATCTTCTTTGGGACATGACTTACATCCGCAGGAATTATATTCAAGATCTGTCACAGTATAACCGAGAAACTGTCGCCTCACGATGGCCATTCAAGACACACACCTTCTCCACACTTCCACATTGGCTTTACTTTCCAGACCTGGAGACGATTTTTTTCATGCAAGGTTTTGGCGAACTATGTACGAATTCTGTGGTGGAACAACACGGAAGATAAGAAATTCACGGAAAAAGAAAACAGTATTGAGAGACAAGGAAGAAGGGCGAAAAAAAAGATAACATAGCAGGATTTGGCACAGGGGGGCTTTGGGGAAACGTATATGGAGGAAGGGGTGAACGAAGACGAGGGAGGTGAGCTGGGTCAGACAGTGGGAGGAAGCTAATATCTTTATTTTTCAAGGGAGGTGGGACCTTTCATTTACCCCTGAGGTCAGTGGTCGTAGACGGGGTCATTAGGGGCACCGTGAGGGGCAGGGGTATCACAACACGCGGGGAGGGATAGAGAGAGAATATCTATATCACCAAAAAAAAGACATAGTAATGGGAGAAAGAGCAGAAGACACAAGACAGACGAGGGAGACCTAGTTTCAGTCAGTCAGAAGGGGAATGTGCAGAGGTGGAAAGGTTGAGAGAGGGCGAGGAGGTGAAAGCACTCCAGGGAGAGAGGAGGACACACACACACACTGTACACATAACATACGTAACTCACAACCTACACATTGACCGTGTTTGTTTTTAATGCTTTGTTTTAACACTGTAAAACAAATCCGTTTTTTGTTTTTTTTATCTGCACACTGTATTTGTGTTTTCTCTTTGTCAGTCCAAGTGTTTATGTGGATTTCCTCCCTCTCTCCAGAGACGCCGCCGACACAGCTGACAGATAAATACAAACGGATTCAACGTACGAGACCTTCTCTGGAGTATTGTTCACAGTTATCCTCTTGAACCGCTCGACTCGACTGCCTTCTATTGATGCAAATCGCATTTGTCAAAAACCGATGAGATAAATATCTGGTCTCCTCCCCTCGCCGTGGCTTACGAGGCTTTTATTTTGACATGCATGCGCATTACCAGCAATCACATGAATTAACGCTGACAAACGTGATGAGATAAAACACAGTCGGTCTTTATTCTTTCTCCAGGGATGTGCCGTTGCATTCAGTCCTATTTAACTGCTAAATGAGATGCTTTTTATTATGACACAAAGATAGACAGACGGATAGATGCGCAATTGGGGGACTTTTGTGTTTTTGCCCGAGAATGGCAGAGGTCCGTTTGTATTGCGTTATACGGAGAAGATGTTACTGCTCTGACTCAGAGAGACACAATTTTGAATCAGAAATCACTGTGCATTGGTACTCGCATTATATGAAAGTAGACAAATTTGTCTACATTCTATTAGGAAAAGAGTGGCATCAACCTGTCATCCACTCTGTCCTCCATCCAATACACACCAAAGTTAAATTCTAGAATAGGCCGATAATTCCATGAATTTTTTACTGCAACTGTGAAAAATCTGTGAAGGTCATGAAAGAGCTGAATTGAGCGATGAAAGTGTTGAAAGTGTTGAAGTTTGACTGAAGCTTCCATGTTGAAGCCTCTGCGTTTGTGTGTCTGAAGTGCACTTCAATTCATTCGAGTTCATTTGAGAAGTTAAATATTACGCATAGTATGACTGAATAATGTCCTACATTTTTTGGTTTGCGTGGCACTAGTAAGATGCAGTATTATGTGTGTTTTTGAAGACGTTTGCAATTCATTTCAAAGGGGAAAATGTGCAAAAATGTTGATATTTAATATTTAGGAACTTTCAAAATAGAACATATGAGCTATAATGTCCTAATTGAGCTTCACATTTTGAAGTTTAAATGAAAGTGATATGGTAAAGTGTGTGTGGAAGTAGTAAATGGACAAATAAACAACATATAGTGGGAGTAATCCTACTAATGAGCAAAAAAAGAGAAGCTGCAGTTGTACTGTAACTTTGTTATGTGTTGGTGTGTTTAATGACCTGCTACTGTAAATATTCACAGCCTTGGTTCACTTATAGACCCTCTATTGCTCTCCAATTTGGACTTATTCCTGTCTTGATACAGCAGGTTAAAGATATCTCTTAAACTCTCTACAGCAAGGGGGGAAAAAACTCTTTAACGGCATCCTATTTATTAATAAAACTGCCTCATCAATCTAGCTCATCAACAGCTGACTGTACGTGGCCCATGCCCACAGGAACGCCTACAAACCAGCAGCCAAAGTGAGCACTAAGGGTTAATATCTGTAATCTACTACTGGTCAAAAAGGAGGGAGTGAACATTGTGGAGAACATGCGGTGAATCGAAGCAGCAGCAGCAGAAAAACAAGAACTGAGAACAAGAGGGAGGACAGATATTGACATTTGTGGCATTTCCGCTGTTAACTTTACTATCGCCACACCAGAAACAGCAAAGATATATTTCAAATCCAATTTCTGAACCTGTGCGAATGTTTTTCTTTTTTTAAACACCCC
This sequence comes from Microchirus variegatus, assembly GCF_963457635.1. Classification (NCBI taxonomy): domain Eukaryota; kingdom Metazoa; phylum Chordata; class Actinopteri; order Pleuronectiformes; family Soleidae; genus Microchirus; species Microchirus variegatus. The sequence goes on along the minus strand of NC_139815.1, from coordinate 19,718,160 downwards.
GAAAACCATGTGGGAACTACAGTACTATACTGTGTGACACTACAGATTATCGTGATGGTTCAACACAACTGATATTTCAGTCCAAGTTGTAGAGGTTTTCCCTCATGTGAAGTGTATTTAACAGGCTATAAATAATATTCTGGCTCAAGCTTTCCTTTAGACCTGGATTTCTTGTCTTGTGCGGGAGTTATTTTCGTCCTGGTGTCAATATTGGTCATCTGTATGACAGAATGTGATTCACTCAGCTATAAATATGAATGGCCTTTCTGCTCAGCCAGCTGCGCGGATTAACAACTCTTCCTGCTTTTCCGAAGCACTCAAACATACCGGAGCACATACTCTCTCGCACTCACTTGCCTGAAACTGACAACAATTTATTTTCACTGTGTTATTTCCTTGTTTCAAAGACGTGATTGAGAACAGTTTTAGTCCAGTGCATAGGTGAAGAAAGAGGAAAGAACTGATATGACTTGCTCTCATGTTGATATGAGGTTCACTTTTAGGCAGTCATTTATACACAAGACTTTAAGTCTTCTGGTCAAAAATGGAAAATCTCAAGGGTTTCTATATCTTTCAAATCACCTTGACATTGAACGACAGTTCTGTAATTATATGTTTTGTTCCTTTTTCCACTGTATTTGAGCAGAGACAATTGTATTTTAGTTGTGAGTGAATCCAAAATTAAACCTTGCTCCCAATAATAACCCTTCATTATTTAAGGTTGATCCAGGAGTTTATCTTTATGCAGGAAAAATCTTACTTCATGTCATAATGGAGGTAGAATAAGGTTATGTAGAATAAAATGTTAATGCGTTTAATGATTACTAATAAAGGGATAGTATGCTACGTATATATGTTAGTACGTACCTAGTTAATGGTGACTATGTGTTCCCTAAAAAGTGTTGCCTTAAATATCATTTGGTTTAATGATAGATTTCTAAAATGAGCCTTCATGCCGATTCCACCAGTACACATTATGTTCGACTGGCCTGTCCTTTTATGTTAACACGTGTACTTGATGGGTGTGATGATCTTGTTTCAATGAAACTACTAAGACTGGTACATGATACTCGGGCCATGAGTGACCATCAGCCACCATCAGGATTCTAATGTGCAAGAGTACACCAGACAGTCTCTTTGGTCTCTGGTGACCATGAGACATTTTAACGGGAGTGTGGTAACATTAAGTCTCCTTATCGCCGGATTGGATGCAGCGATGTTTTTTATATTCGCTGGTGTTATTAATAGCATCAAGGAGGTAACCAGATGCTGTAGAGTAGGGTGACAAACAAATCATTGCGATATTAATAGAGGGAGATGGAAAAACAACAGTCAACAAGCGGAGAGAGGAAAATCCTGACCTGAAACTTAGGGTCAAGAACAAGACAGAAGTGGAAGTGGTGGTGGTGCGATGTGGTCTTTCATGAAGGTGATGATGATTATAACATAAATGGACAGACAGGGAAATGAGGAAAACACAAAATAACCTTAATAAATGAATGTATATATCCAGTATATGCAGCCTAAATGACAAACTTGAGCTGCTGTCAGTGAAATCATTTAGTGCAATACAGCTCAATATTCTGACAGCCATTATTAATCAAGAGTGTCTGCCTGGTGACATGGGTCTCTTTCTCTCAGGGGCCTTAACAATAAATCTAGGACAATATTTCCAGGCTCTTCCACAACCCGTCAACCAATATGGGAGCAAGAACTCTACAAAGAGCCAATCCGCTCTGCTTGTGAGGTTTGTTGGTGAGTAAATAAATGCCCCTCCTCACCCAAGTGGAAATGAGGTAAAATAGGGTAATGCTAACGCCAGCTAAGTACGGGAAGTTGGTCAAAAGACATCTTCAGTCAGCATGTTTACACGCACAGTTTAATCAAGCCAGTATAAGGCCATAGTCCAACTAAGAGTGGATTTTAGCCAGACTAATGTGTTTAAGAGAACTGAAGTATTGTTGTAGTCTGACTAAAATCTGGCTTTTAACACAACTACTGAAATAGTTGTGGGCATATAGAAAACAAACACAACTTAAGCTTATTTGTTGCCATAATTTCAATTTTTTTCCCTAGCCTATTGTTTTTTTTTAATGTGAGGAATTGACTGCAGTGACTACAGTTACGTAGTAGAAATGTGAGGAAAACATTTTGTGCAGTTGGATGTTAGTTTGAGTTGATTTTGTTGGCTGTGGGAAATGTTTTCTCACAGTGGGGTGGTAAGTCACAGAAGAGCTTGTGTTTATCAGTTTCAAACAGACAAATAGATCAAACTAATGTATACTGCGCACACATACAAATGCAGGAACACATACCTCTGAGTATAAAGTGTTTAAGAGTCTGCTGTACTTTCATTTTCAAATGTGAAGCAGTAGCAAAAGATCAGTCCCACAAGATGGCATCACTTTTAAACAAACATTAGTAGGCTCTCACTGGGCTATGCAATATATGTTGGTGTCATGGATCATTAATTCTGAACACACCTAATCAGGTAATTTGAGAGAGAATTAGACTTCTGCTACTCCTTGCAGCTTTATTTTCAGCATTAGGAAAGTCTGGCTCTTGACAGGAGATTTTGATCATCCACAGCAATTGTATTGTTCTGTTCTGTGTGTGTTCTATAAAGCAGCTGCTTGAACATGTCATTTCAGCAAAGATGTTGCTATTCCAGCACTGGTAACAACTGCCTACACAGCAAAGCAACCTACAAAAAAAAGGGTCTAATAGAGACACGAGCAACAGTAAATGCAATAACTAAAGACACGTGATACAATGCGAGTAGAGCCTTTCAGAGAGAAAGTGATTTCCTCCAGTCACCTGTTGCACGTGTATGTAAATATCTGGTAGAAGAGGCTCAGGAGAGGCAGCCTCCATCCCAGAATTATAACAAAACGGGACTCAACAATATATTTAAGTCTGACAAATTATTAATCATTTAATAATGTGCAATCGTTTTAACATTAAAATGTAGAGGAGGGAATATATTCAATCACTGGCCGATAAAACCACATGGGTTGCCAGATCTGTAATTAATGAAGTGCCAGATTTTGAATATATCTTTTAACAACCAGTTTTCTATGATAGAGTGTTTTTCTCATCTGCTGTTAACTTCTGCCCAGTATCAAAGGTGGTCTGAACATGTCCTATGCTATGGTCCACATCATATCACATTGGTCTATGAGGAAACAGGTCACTTGTGGCTGCATAGTTTTTGTAACACAACAGAAGCTACTTCTGCTGGGATCGGCTATTGGAAGTAAAACACAAAGGGTGCACTATTATGTACAGTTTAATACTATTGATGCGCTGTAGTTCTGTGTCCTAGATTAAAAGTACTCGGTTGGCAACGGATGTCAGAAGTGAGCTAAAACTTATTTTTGGCTTCTGGTGTGTGTGATTTAACAATATAAAGAAAGTTGATTTGGGGTCCCCCACAAACTGCTGCACTACCCAAAATATACTGAATATATCAGACTCACGACATGACGTGTCAGTTGCTGATCTTTTAAACAGGGGAAGCGCATTTCAGACCCAGTTATTTATACACAGATTTTGCAAACAACTAGAACAAGGAAACGCAATACTCATTAGACTTTTATTTGCAGCATAATGCTGCTTGTATATGTACAAACAAAAAGGGGCCAATATAATAAAATCACCAAGCAAATAACACACAGTGACCAGCAATTTGTCTACAGACTTCCCAGGACTGAGGCAAAAAAGGCTCCCCTGTGGTGTATGTTGCGACAACGCTGTCCATCAAAAACTGGCTCCGCCTTTCAGACAGTTCCTCCAATCATCATGCACCTGCCCACTGCTCTACTGAATCCCAGAGAGGCTGAGTTTCCTTGGAAGTGACATTTTTCGCTGACATTTGTCCAATCACTGTTGAGCTCACTGCAGTGAAAAAAACCTATTCTGTGTCATCCCGTACAGAACAATTGAAGTTGAGCTTCAAGTTTTACTGCGGAGGCTGCTATGGGAATACCAAAATCACGTAAAATGATCCGTCTCCCGTGATAAACAGCTGATTCTGAACGACCTAGTGACACGTTCTATTTAAATGTAAATACTACATACTTGACCACATTTTAGAGGAAGCCGATTGTCTTGGAGCAATATTTAGTCATGACTGTTTTAAATAATATAATTTTAACGTGGAAAAAAGATGACATGAAAATATCATTAAAATAGCATTATCTAGGGGCATTTTTAACTAAATCATATCAAAAGAATATCATTAGTTATGAATTCTGTCCTTTGTTTGGGCCCAAAAAAATAAAATTAAAAGACAGAAGGAAGAATCTATTCTATGAGTACCACCAGGCAATGTCCCATCTATCTTTAGTAATTCCATGAATACAGCGCTAAGGGGCAAAACATGCTGTCCTCCTGCTAATGAAGCTTTCAGCCCTGCACCACAACCACACAATGACAGCTGGCAGGGGAGGGGCAGGAACTACACGGCATGAAATAAGAGGGGGTAAAAATTGATTAGCAATTTTCATTTGCGCTAAGCTAAACAAAAGAAGGCTGCTGCCCTACTCTGCATATAATCACGGGTGGGAGAGGAGGAGGGTGGGTGGTGGTGATGGTGCTGGGGTGGAATGGGAAGTGATCTTTCAGAGCTTAAGGCCTCTTTTGTTTAGTTAGAGATGATGGTGCGAGGGGCAAAGGGGACTGGGGACGGGGAGACAAGGGGAGTGGGGACAGGGACAACAAGAGGTGAGGCAGGAGAGACAGCAAGGATAGAAGAAAAGAAGAGGAGGAAGTAAAGGATAGCACTGTGAAGAAGAAGAGGGGAGGGGCAAGGAGGCAGGTGGGGGAGGAAGCAGTGGGGTAAAAGAAAAAAAAGAGGGGTTGGGAGAATTGGAGCAGAGAGACAGAATGATGGGAACATGAAGGGTGAGGTTAGAGAATGGCATTAGGGACAAGACAAGAAGAAGCAAGAGCCAGAGAAGGGTAAGGAAAATATAAAGAATTAGACAAGGTGTTAAAAAAATGACCAATTTTATTTATTTGGCAAAGCAATGCACAATAAGTACAGTGTGTTTGCCCAGATGTAACTTGCATAGTAGCAAACATAAATGAGGAAAAAAGGTAATGGGACAGAAGGGGGAGTCTGGACGGACAAAGGAGAAACTCACTGGGGAAGGACGCAGTGCAGTGTCCAAGAGTTCATGACCAATTCTGAAAATTAAAGCTGCACCAGAACTGGCCTACGAGGATGTTCACAAACAAAAGCAAAGTAGCACAGTGAAAAAACAAACAAAAAACAACCCCATCACTTTTAAGTTATTAAAGCCACTGAATAGAAGCCGGGACAAAAGAGGAATTTGCCAACACTAAGACAAAAAAAATGCAGTATATGTGCAGTGCTGTGGCCAAACCATGTTGTTGGGCAGTTTTCTTGAAGGGTTTTTAGCATCATCAGGAAGCATGACAGCCTAAAACCAGTGACACTCAGGCACGAGTGAATGTGTCTGTGCAATTTGTTAACTCTTAAGGACATTTTCTGGCATAAACACTGACCTTGTCAGGACCAGTAGACTTCATGGAGACCACAACTTGGGTCCTAATGAGGCAGAACCTCATTTAAGAGGAACTGATTAAGTGCCGGGCTAAGATTTAATTTGACGTTAGGTTAAGGTATTAACTGGTTATGGTTAAGGTTAGAGAGAACACTTTGTTTTGGATGTCCAACTCAATCAAAGTCAAAGAGGGTAGCTTTTCGAATGGCTTTTAGGTGCTATGTAACTAAATCCTAAATTATTAGGCAATAATACTGTATCTTGTTTTTAAAAAATGCAGCAGTTTCATTATTGTCATATAAAAAAATCCTGTGCACAATGTGCATATATTAAGGGTCTTATATAATATCTAATGCAGCTTATTTCATACCTACATGATGCCCGTCCGTCCACCACCTCCGTCTGTGTGGGTGAGTTTTCACTTTCTTTTGTATGATGTTTACTTTTAAAAATGTTTCTGAATATGCCACCATCAGATAATCATGTTCAGAAAAGAGGGGAAAAACAAGACAGCAAACAACCGTACATGAAGTCAGTCGGTTCAGAAGATGAACACAACACCCGATGTTGTTGGCCGTGTCAAGAGGAGGATGTCCGGTGAACAAAGTCAATAAAAGCTGGAAGTCTGGCCAAGCTGGAGGCTAAATATAAAATCATGTTCACGGTGTAAGAAGAAGTGTTATAGTGGCTATAGTCACCCAATATCAGACAGTGGAAAGCCCATTTAAGGATTTTAAGGTCGTCGCTTAACCCTCAAAAAGCCCTTGTGGAATGAGCCAAAAGGTCTTCACAACACAAAATGTACACACACACAATCCCAAAATGCACCTATCGCGATTGTCTTGAGACCCACACCCACACACACACACACACACACATCAGACACCCCTAATAATTGCAAAAGCAGCAAGAAAAAAATAGCAGCTGGTGAGTGAGGGAGAGGGGGATAGAAATCAACAACTTTTAACCAAAACACTGTACACAACTCTAAATTTAATTTTCTGCAAGATTAAGCACAATAATGACTAGCTTAATAAAAACCCATAACTAATGGCTTCCAATGAGCCAATCTATAGGCATTGATCTGCTCAGTATCTCATAGACTTGCAGCGCTAATTCTATGAAAAAAAAAAAAAAGATGGAAGAGGGAGAAGGAGGAAGATAAAGAGGATAGATAAACAGTATATGGACCTCAAAGCAAAGGTTTTAATCTCATTTTGACCAGAGCCATTAACGAGCTTTTTGCATGTTTTCCCCTGATTATCTGTGTGCGTTTTCTCTGATAGAAAAACCTGCGGATTGGGATTAGGATAATTTGAGACTAAATTGATCATACGTGTGAAATAACATAAGTCCATCCATCCACCTTCTACTGCTTTATCCTCTCCAAGAGAGTCACAGGGGCGCTGTGCCTATCTCAGCTGACATAGGGCGATAGGCCAGGTACAGATGGCCAGTCCATCACAGGGACACATAGAGACAAACAGCCATTCTCATGGTCAATTTAGAGTGTCCAATTTACCTAATCCCCATATTGTATGTTTTTGGACTGTGGGAGGAAACCGGGAAACCCGGAGAAAACCCACTTACACACGGGGGATAAGAAATAACATATGTAAAAAGTGTAAAAAAGACATAAGTAAATATAGAGCATCACCCTGGTGTTAAAACAATAAGTCACAATAAAATAATCACGCTTTTTAAAAGGTTATTAGGGCGCTTAGCTATCTGTTATTCTACATTCTTAATCCTCTACTTGACAGCTTTTAGAGGCTCACTGACTGAAGAACTAAAGGTGGTGGTATGTGTGGAGGTGGATGGAATGAAATTAAACAATCCTCTGCTGAAAATGCATAGAAGCTTAGATCCGGAGAGGGCTGCTTGCGTTAATCCCCATGGATTAAGCTTCTAAATACTCCTATTCAAGCCAATTAATTCATGCATATATCTGTCTCCAGCTCTTTTCATGTCATTTAAGATGATGGAGGGCGACTTCATGGGAGGAGGCTGGATATGCATCTGCATTAATGCAGCGCTCTCTCCGTCTCCCTTCAGGAGCACACAGCTACATGAGATTCCCTGATACAGCACAAACACACACATGCACACAGACTACAATGCAGATACATATATTAAGGTTTTAATAGGTAAATGATAGAGGGAGGGTGAGGGATGAGAGGGGGCCTCCAAAAGTTGACTGACTTGCTCTGACAGCTGAATACTAATCACAAGATCAACCTCTGGCTAAATCTACAGGATCTCACTGGGGCTTCTGGCTGGGAGAAGCATAAAAAGGATTAGCAGTAAATACAGAAGGCTTAGAGAGAACAGAGACACCAGTGGACAGACTCAACTACTTGAAACAAAAGATAGAGACGAAGATGAAGCGAGGGATGAAGGAGTGGACAGTTGACAACTATTTCCCTTCTACCTGAAATTATAGAGACGAATGCGAGAGAGAAGGAAAGACATATTCTGACATGGAAGATGTGGACGTTCTGCTTTTAAATGCATTTAAAACTCACAATGGTTTAACTATGTGAAAATCACTGCAATATTTATTGGTATTGACTGCTTTTAAAAATGTTATGCTGATAACCTATTTAGCCATATCGACCTGCGCTGGTTTGTCTTTAATATATGATGCACCATACACGTGTGTGTAGTAGATTAACTGTAGGAGACGGAGTCATTGACTTTGGCTGCATTGACAGCAATATTCTGATAAAAGACAGATTAAGACAAGAGTAAGTATAAGACAATATCTGGTATGAATATTTTCAGCCGGTTTTAGAATAAACAATCAGGATATTAAGACAAAAGACGTATTGTGATTTTAATAGGAATATATGTCTTCTATCAGACCAGGACTTTTGACAGCAGTGGACAATATGTATCAAATTTAAATTTAAATAGACTGAAACATGTAAATGTGATTATGAATGGAATATTCTTTATTATTCTATTATTTATCTGAATAGGGTCAACTGATTTGTACGGTACGACAGAGTATTAAGGCCAAACTGAAGATTTTCGAGATTAAAGTCATAATATTATGAGAATAAAATTGCAATCTTTCGAGAATAAAGTCGTTATATTATGAGAATAAAGTCAAAACATTATGAGAATAAAGTCATAATATTATGAGAAAAAAGTTGCAATCTCTCGAGATTAAAGACGTAGTCTTTTGAGAATAAAGTCATAATATTATGAGAATGAAGTCGCAATCTTATGAGAATGAGAATAAAGTCATAATATTGTGAGAATAAAATCACAATCTTCTGAGAAGAAAGTCGTAATCTAAAGTTGTAGATTTTAAAAAAGTCTAACCCTACCCACAAATTGAGAAATACTTAAATATGTTTGTCACATCAGCACCGCATTATCTTTAGCATCAGGAAGTAAAGTGTCTCGGAGTCTCTTTGGAAGAAAGAATCACACAGACCTCGGCAAAATCACCAATCATCTCATTTGTGAACTCAAGGAGGAAATGGCAACTAACTATCACTGGTTACATCTGTGTTCTGTTGCCATGTAATCATAATACATTATATAATAATAAAAAAGAATCTCATAATATTACAAATGTATTATTTTAAAATGACTTTATTCCCATTTCCGACTTTATTCTTGTTCCATTATTGTCCCAACTTTTTTTAATATTACGAGTATAGTCTTGAAAGATCTATCTGAATTAACTTCATGTTTGCAGGTGAGCCACGAACAATATGTTGTCCCAAATGACATCATCAGTGCTTAAAGTGGACTGCAGTCTGTTGTGCTTGAATAGCCTTATGTCTCTAGTTACCAATATGTGTATGCTTGCGTGTGTGTGTGTGTGTGTGTGTGTGTGTGTGTGTACACAAGCAGGCTGGCAGGCAGCAACCACTGCATAGTGTATTAATAGGAAGTCACTGCAGAAAGACTTCCAGTTAAAATGAAACTCACATCAGGCCAGAGCTACGATCTGATTACAACCTCCAGATGATATCTCAGGGTAAGAATTGAAGTTAATGACACAAAGTCATTCTGAGTTTACAACTTGTGATATTATGTGGTATTGGATCAAAGCCAATCTAAACATTTAAAAAAAAAATGCCAACCAGAGATGGGAGACCACCCTCATCAACTCTTCTTGATCTTTTACTCGAGTTGCAGAGTTTCCTCTCAAGCACCAGCTGTTGGCTAATTTAGCTGTGGACTGTAGCAGGACTTTGTTGTGGCAAACATGTAGTGGGCATTTATTTAATATTACCAATCATTGACATAATTTGCCAAAATTCTTCTTTTTCTTGGTGTGCTACAGTACACACATTCGCCAGTGTCTGAGCAGAAGATAAAACTTAAAACGCTCCAGTATCAGACCACCTGTTTCATAAACATGTAGAGACGATTTTCAACATTTTGGACACAGTTGTACACAAACACAGCACTGGATCGCTCCACCCCAGCCATCGCTCTCTCCCTCTACATCCTCACAGCAGGAATCTGCTCTTCTATCTCTCTCTAAACTCCAGTCAGGAATATTATTTCTCTAAAAATCGTTGTAGTGTGCAGCTCTTATATTGCAAATGTCAGTATCGTATCAAGACTCTGTATTGGTAGATACTCATTATGTCGGGATCAAAAAAAGCTGATTGGTATAATCCAAGTAATAATATACAGTATATAAAAAAAACACTGGGAAAACAATGTGGAAACCTCCACCAAGGCCAGTCAGTGTCTAAATTAACAATTAAAACCTTTTTCCGCAGACCTTTCTTTATGTTAACATTATACAAGCTGGTGTTTAAAGATGCCACTGCCTCAGAACATTGTTCTCACATTAGAACATCAAGCATCTGGAAACCTTTAGTTTGGACTTGAAAGAGGATTATTATTATTATATAAGAGCTTTTTTGGATTAAAACATTGCTGTTTTCCATGTATTGTGTCTGCGTGTGTGTAGGTGTTTACACATATTCCTAATTGTTGTTACCATGGTGTAAATATCCCACATTTCCTTAGTGTATAGTAGTTTGTTTACCCTTTGTTCACAGCCAAAGGTTTTAAAACACTGTCTGTTTACCCTTGTACCCCAACCCCCAATAAATACTGTTTTCCTTTATCCTTTAGGCCTGTATTTGGCTACTTGACTATCACATGAAACAATTATGACAACGTTTTTAAATACACACTGAGATTATTATACTGTCAATTTTGATGATTTGCTGCTCACCTTACCTGATGTTCTTCTACTCGGGTAACTGCTGTGTGTATCTGGTGTGCTCACTTCTCAGATACTGTAATAAGGTAAAATGAAAAAAAAAAAAGTATTCTTATTTGGTCAGATTTGTACCACAACAAGTAAAAACTCTGGGGGCACATGACAGTACATGATAGGACAAAGCAAAAATACTGACCAGCAGCATTTCTCAAGTGTAGATCTGAACACAAATATGACACTCTCTTCCTTCCGCTCAGTCCCAGCCTCTGTATCTCCTTATCTGCCCTCTGTCTCTTTCTTTTAACAGTCACACTCACTTTCTTTCTCTCTCTCTGACCCGACATTGGTCTCTCTGACTGGTCGACCAGTGACACGCTTTAATTATTGAGTGGCTGACCTCAATTGGTTGGCCAGCGCTGCCTCAACACACTAAGCACTCATAAACACACACACGCGCACACACACATTACTACTACTACTTACATCCTCACCCAGGGGACAGTTTCTGAAGTCTAAATATATACTGTGGACAACATTAACTCTGGTTTTAGCATCATTTCATTGATGCTAAGAGCACATTATAGTTATGCTGCATAAATACTGTACGTTCATGACAGGCAATCAATCAAACAAGTGGGGTGCAGTTTTGGAAAGAAACAAAAAAAAGAGGACGACCCAATTCACAGCACAAAGAAACTGCATCATCCACTGCATAGACCAAAACAACAAAGAATATTTTTTGTTCCACCATCCCCAGTGATTGCAGATTTGAAAATGCAAAAAAACAACAACTCCACCTCACAAGAGAACTGGCACAAAACAGGTGAAGCAAAAACTCCGAGCTGGAGAGGAGAGAACTCTAAGACTTGATATGAACAATATGCACTTGGTTGTCCTTCTACTACTGTAGATCAGTAAAGTTACACAACCAGCCTATACATATTAATACTATGAGATGTTTAACTTGAAGTTATTCGCACAAATTGGCTGGCTGCAGGCTTTTTAAAAGATCTCCTCAGAATGCTAATCCCTGCTGTCTTTATTCGTTTCTGTGAACATTTCAAGAAAAGTTCCAGCATCTGACAAGCATCTTGCCTCTGCAGGATCTATTGACAACAGTAACCGAACAATTACACTACTTGGAACCACAAGGGACTAGAAAGTTGTCTGCCTCCTCTTTCACTTAAGAGCCATTTGCATTCATTAAGTTTTCTTGTCTTTTGTCGCAAAAAGTTTGAATTTAGAAATAAAGAAGTTAAAAACCACTTAATGCAAGCTATGCCTGAAGGCCACAAATACATTACTATAGAATACCTGAAGCAATTTTCCTGAATCGGAACGCCAAAAGATATAGATTACACTTTTTACAATATCACTCACTCACTGATCTTCTACCACTTTATCCTCCACATTAGGATTGTGGGGGGCGCTGGAGCCAATCCCAGCGGACATAGGGCAAAATGCCGGGTACACCCTGATTAGGTTGTGACAGGAGAGACAGTTTTTGGACAGTGGGAGGAAACCAGAGAACCTGGAGAAAACCCATGCACACACAGGGAGGACATGCAAACTCCATGCAGAACGGCCCTTGTTCCAACCAGGTCACGAATCCGCGTCTTCTTGCTAACCACTACACCAACTAGTATGTGGCCTACTTTTTTTTTTTTTTTTTTCACAATATTGTGTATTAAATTGCACATGTAGTATTAAACTGTGATGACACTTTAAAAAAAACCCACAAATAAATACTAGTATTACAATAATAATTAATGACAGCAGCTGTCAAATGTAAAATAAACGTGCATCACAGCTCATTCGACACTCAATATACTGTGTAGTCTTTCAAAGGTTAACTTCAAAAGTACAAGGAGTTAAAATTATCTCTATAATTTACGATACAACACTGATGTTGATTGGAAACATGAATCCTGTGTCTTTCATGACTGGTGCTGCAAAGACAGAGAAATGATATACGTACATCCTCTGCTATGCTATCTACGCACTTAGTATGCCATAATTTAATATCTAAATATATCACAGGGAGTATGAATTACGCGACACTTGTCTCCCTAAATGATCAAACACAGTGGATGATACCGGACATGCGATATCCACATTGCTTTATAAGAGATGATGCAACCGGGGCAGTTTTAGATTTGGGTGTGATGGTATCTCAGCTGGAGTATTCCATGTATTTCCACTGGCTACACTTCACAGTGAGCGCGAGAGGAAAGGAGATTTTACTCGCCTGCCAAAAATGATGACGTGTCAACTGTTTGGCATTTCTGATGACAAAATAACGTTCTCATTTCAAGACTCGGGATGTTAATGGTTAAACAACGGTTGGTTGATTGAGATTAAGAATTTAATCAATTAAAAATGCATTGACTAATTCACTTTTACATTGTCATTTCTCCAAAGCTCACATGCTGTGTAAGATTTTTACCAACAAAGGGTGGACATCAACCAAAAGTAGTCATGTAAGAAGTCACTTCTTGAGCATTACTACTTTTCAAGTGCATCTAAAAGCACTGACACTAAAGTAAAAAATCATCCTCTCCTCTGGATGTGAATCCCTTTGACTGGTATAAAGCAAACTATCCCACAAACATCTGTGTCATCACAGAGTGTTTCCCCTGCAGCCTGACTTAATGACAGGCCAACATGAGCGCAAGCCTCGTTGTTTTGTCCATTTTCATTCATTCAACTAATGTGCTAACATTAGTACAACATCATTTATTGTTCATGATTAACCCACTATTGTTTATTAACCTGTTCGACTATTGGTTAAAGAAACTGGCTGTAATGTACAAGACAGTCAGGACATTCATCTCAAGAATGCTTTCAGAAACATGAGTGACATGTTGGTTTTCATTAGGTTTTGATGAGCGTAACCCATCTGGGCTCGATGGCACGCCGTGTGGCTTGTGTGGCCTATGATTAGTTACAAATAGTTCAATGGGTCACACCACTTGGCTCTGATTCCGAGATGTCGCAAGGTTTGAACATACAACCTCCAAGCCACAAGGCCACACCATGTGCAGTAGATTAATTCAAATAAGTCTGGCTGGTCGCCAGCATATTCCACATCATTTATTAGTATGAAGGATACTGGGTTGGACAATCGGTCAATAACCAGGCGTCACACCAGAATTTATGTATTTAAAGGGATAGGTGGGGTTTTTTAAGCGGGAAGTACCTACATACAAAAACAATAATTTCACATGTCACAGGAGTGGTTGCCGTCTAAAACATTTTTTCGTTTGTTTGTTTTGTTTCCATGGCTTTTTGAGCTCACGTCAGCCCATCCTCCGCTGCTTCTCAATCCATGTCAAGACCTCATATACAACCCCACCTGAGAAAAACCCAACTAGCTATTTAAGCTTGACTTCTGTAGACACAGCAACACTAATACAATCGCATATCTTGTGGTCCAAGGTCATTATAATGTTGACCCACAATGGATTATTATATAAAAATGATATACTGCAAATCTGCCAAAAATGGAAGAAACAGAGGAATACATATATGATTGTAGTCAAACAGAACTCTCAACATGGAGCTTCAGGCATGCGTGTGTATGTGTGTGTGTGTGTGTGTGTCGATTAAGTTTGGCACTGTGTTTCCGTGTCCATACGGCATTTTGTATTTGCCATAATCCCCTGTCAGCAACACTTAGGCAGGCAGACAATAGCAGAGACGATCGGCAGCCAAACCCCCTCCACTGTGAACTTGGCAGGTCAGTGTGCAAGCAGCAGGTTACAAACACACACACACACACACAAAAAGAAAGAAAGAAAGAGAGAGGGAGGGAGAGAGAGAGAAACACTAAGTATAATCATAAAGCACATACACATAGAACACACACATCCCACTGAGATGCACGTTACTTACACCATCTCCCGGCTCTCTTCAAAGAGTTGTGGTGCAGTTCTCAAGGACACGGCTGTCTGACATCCCCTTCTCTTTCTCTCTCTCTCCTCTCACTCTGGCATACTCTTTCTACCTCTCTCACACTGTCTCATTTGCTTCCCGGTTCCAGGACGCTGCCACAACAGATGCAAGTGTGTCGCTGCCTTTCTCCTCTCCTCTCTTCATTCCTTCCTGTTCCCTCTCCCACTTCTCTCCCCTCGGTCAGCAACTGAGAGGCACAGCTCCTTCCTTTTTTCCTGTGCCGGGTGGCGGGAGAATGAGAAAGCAAGAGGAAGAGTAAGGGAGGGAGAAAGAGGAGAGGAAGGAGTGCTGGGCGAACTGATCAAACTGATGTGCCACTCCGGGACACCAGCATTCTGCAGACAGTCGGCCAGAGTTGTGCTGCAGGAAAAACAAACAGCTTCAGTGTAAAGGCAGCTGCAGATACTGTAAAGGCAACACATGCGTTGTGTTTTAGCTTCCTATTATATGTTATAATATGAGGAAAAACATAATTTGATGGTGTGTTTTTTGGAGACACTTTAAAAATATAGACTTGAAACATGGCTTTTTAGTCAGAAGATAAGAGAAGAGGGAAAAGTAAAAGAGGGGGGGTAAAAAAAAAAAAGAAAGAGGAAGTGCGAGTATTCCCCATAGCCTTGCTGTCTTTCCTGAAAAATGGTCCCTGCAGGCAGATCCAGAAAGAGGCAACACAAACAAACACAGAGCAGAAACAAACATCTATTTATGGAGGGAGAGGGAGGTCCAGTTTCCCAACAACAGTAACTGGAAGCTCCTTTCGACAGTGTTACCGATTCAGCAGTTTTAAGTGCGACAACTACGTTAAGAAGAGGAAGGGGGAGTTAAAACCAGTGTCATAGTTTTTACAACAGAGAGACTAAGGGTTAATCTCTGACTATAACAAC
Organism: Microchirus variegatus; assembly: GCF_963457635.1. Lineage (NCBI taxonomy): Eukaryota > Metazoa > Chordata > Actinopteri > Pleuronectiformes > Soleidae > Microchirus > Microchirus variegatus. The sequence continues at coordinate 19,702,585 of NC_139815.1, read as the reverse complement.
AGCTGCAGTTCCTGGGATCTATAAAGTATGAATAAAATCCAAACAAAAGTGTTTGAATAGACGAGGTAGTAAGCTGTGGACAGAACTTTACATGTTTTACAGGAGATAAAGATTGCCAACCAACCAGAATTTTGTCCAGCTGAGACACTGACCCACTAATTGCTTGCATTTCAAGTGATTTTGGGAGTGTACATTAGATGTTCTACATTAAACAAAACTTAAAAATCAAATGCTGGTTTGCTCATCCTGTTGCAACGCCACTGGTTAATATAGAACCGTATATTCATCAAGGGACAAGGCGAAGCCATGTTACTGATGACAGAGAAGCACCGATTGATTTGCGATGGAAATGCACCGCATCAGCAGTGGCTTATCACACATGGGATCAATCAGGACAGTTTTAATTAGACACAGAGCACACACACTAGGTTTTTCGAGATATTCATTCATTCATCCGTCTACCGCTGGAGCTAATCCCGGCTGAGACAAAGACAGGGCGGACTTTGGACTGGTCGCCAGTCCATCACAGGGCGAACGCATAGAGACGAACACTCATTCACTTTCACACTCACAGGAACAGTCCCCCACCTCTTCCTCCTCCTAGTGTCCTGCACGCAAAAAGCATGGCTCGGACAACAGCCTCCCAAACCGGTAGCATGAGGACAAAAAACACGTAGTACGAGCTCAGAAAGCCCATAACATCTGCTAAAAGACAGTACAGGGACAAGGGGACAAGATCAGACCATCACAGTAAGATTCTATTCTTTCTGTTCAAGTCCTGGACCGGAAAGTATTCCAGGCCATGTTCTCAAAGCATGTGCACAGGAAGTGGCCGATGTCTTCACAGACATTTTCAAGCTTTCACTGCTCCAGTCTGCTCCCACAAGTTTTAAGAAAATAACAATAATCCAAAGAAGCAGAATGAGAGCTGCTTAAATGACGACCAACCACTCCACATTAAAACTACAAAAGCCAGCCATACAGTCATATAGCCAGTGCTGCAGGAGGAAGGCACAACAGATCCTGTCTGACCCCAGCCACCCTTCATGCTCCTGCCACCAGGCAGACAGTTCAGACCAGGAGGTTAAGAGAAGCCTCTACTGATAGCCACGTGCTTAACCCGTTTTCCTTCAAAAAATATAAAAACAGATATGTTGCTCAACCTGTCTCAGGTGTTATTCACCAAGTGCCTTTGGATATTTTTTATTTTTTTTAAAATACTTAATCCATATTTTAAAGGACAAACTGGGAGTGACTTAAGACATGGTGACATAACATCAGTTGACATAAACACAATTGCATCGTGTTCATAGTACTGATGGGCATGGATATTTGATTATCGGTTTGATTATCCAAAGCTTTTTCGAACATGTAACCAATCAACCGATGTGCAAAAACCTTTAGTCTTTTTAACCGAGGTCAGTTAAAAACTCCAAAGCACCAAACAGCACATCAAAGTGCAAAGTTCCTGAACCAATTTTAGACACACTGCACAGTGCGGCAGGTAAGCCAGGCACTGGATTCAGGACCTTGGACAGAGACCTCCTCCATAAATCTAGGAGGCAGCTGTTAATTTGAGGTTCTGTTGAACCCAGTACCGCAGAAGCAAGTGTGTGTGTGTGTGTGTGTGTGTGTGTGTGTGTGTGTCTATACAGCGGGTTGTTTCCTTTACACTAACGCTGAATACTGTACTGGCATAAGGCTGCTGCCAGCCCTCTCCTTCTTTTCTTCTTTCTCTGTGCCGGTGCATTTATCTTTCTTTGAGAGCGTGGCAGGGCACAATCACTTTGTCCTCTTGTTCACTGCCATTTCTGTCCTCTGTGTTTCTTTCTTTTTTTCTTCTCTCCCTCTTTCTCCCCTACTATTGTTGGCCATTGTTCTCCTCCCTCTCCCTCACCCCTTTGCTCCCTCTCATTCCTGTTCTGTTCCCCCCTGTGCTCACAGAGTCTCACGGGCCCTGACCTCCTATTGTGACCCCGGCGGAGGCTCGGTGACTTTGGTACGCAGTACAGCCTAGTTTGGAAAAGTCAGTGTAGAGGCTACAGATATGAGCTGCAAACTTTTTTCCACCTCAGTCAGCATAAAAGTGTGTGTGTGTGTACGTGAATAGATCCTGTTGCTTGCAAGTCCTCCACCTCTTTCAGAGTGTGTGTGTGTGTGTGTGTGTGTGTGTGTGTGTGTGTGTGTGTGTGTGTGGTGGATCCTGTTGCATGGCAGTCCTCTATCAGTGTCTGCCTCCTGATCTGATTGATTGTTCTGTGTAAATTAGGACTGGGTGCTGGTGATGGGGACAGGAGTGAGTTACACCCTTCACCCCTGTCCTTGTCCTCCACCATCTTTCCCTTCTCCTCCTCTGCCTCCCAGCTTTCATCATCCTCCTCCTACGTGTCCACATCATTTCCTTCGGCCTGTTTTGTCTTCTGTTGTCATTTGTTTGCTACGTCCTAATCCATGGTACGGTTTTGGGCTGTGACATGGAATTACGTAAATGGATATTTAATTCATTGCAATCAGTTTTTTTTTTCTCAAGGAAAATTCATATCTGTGATTTGTGGACATTTTTGATAGTTTGGAAAAAATACACATTTCTTTCTCATTGTTTGACTTTTTATGGACCAAAAAACTAATTGATTATTTGAGAACATAAGACATGGATCAATACATAAACATACTCAAATCTTCTTTGCAAATACCAGCAAGTTCTTGACTTGTTTGCAACTTTTTTTGTGTCCTCTTGTCATTTTATGCATCATATTATCTTTACGTCCTGCCACTAATATAACATTGCCTGGAGAATATATTTCTTACAGCAACTGACATCATGAATCTCAGCCCCATAAAAATGGAGTTGATTGAATTTATGACTAATTTATTTGACTTAAGACTAATTGGAGCAATGCTTTATTTATCCTGTAAATTATATCAAAGCATCTCGCCGTTTGTGTGAGTGTGTGTGCGTGTGTGTGTGTGTGTGTGTTTGATAGAAACCGAGAAGGAGCGTGCGTGAGAGAGATGACACGTGAGATCTACACAATTTATTTTAAAGGATGACACATTTAATTTAGGCCCTGCAAAAGAAATTAAAAATCATAGCTGTTATTAATAAAGATGGAGCATAATGAGGGTGAGCCACACAAGACGAGACACACGCATGCATGCACACACACACACACACTGATAATGTTTCTTCATACTGACTGATCAGTTTGATTTTGTTTAGAATAATAATCTGATGAACATATAAGTATATGTTCATTTTAGAATAATAAGCAAGAGTTTGTCAAGTGTAACTGGTGGCGACTATGTGTAGTGTAGTGTAGTGCAATGAAAACAAATATAGACCATGGATGTCTTTGGAGGAGGCCTCAGTTAATTTTTCAGGCTGACACAGAGGAGTAAAGAGTGGTTTGTCTTCCAACTGGAAGGTTAGGTTCTGATCCTCTGCTCCATGAGTTACATGCCAGTGCTTTCCGAGACAAGACACTTAACCCTAAATTGCTCCTGGCAGTTGAGCGAGCATGCATGTGAACGGGTGTGTGGATGTGTAAAAGATAAAGGTGCCGCCATGTATGTGTGTGGTGTGAATATGTCAGAATGACTTTTGAATTTATGAATTTATTGTGACAAAAAAAAGAGAAGATAGCCTCCGTGAGTCCCAAAATAATGGTTTGTTTTATAGCCATGTCTGTATTAACATCATTTAACTCTATAATCAGGGAAAAAAATGAATAATCAGCTGCTCATTTAAATACAAGTTACAGAATGTCAGATTGATATTCGTACTGTTTGCTGTCAGACTGACAAAAGCTGATCCACCTTGAGACACCAGTTCTGATTATTAAAGGATTTCAGCTGGAATACCCTCCTCTCTTTCATGCCATAGCAAACTCACTGGCTGCTCACACTTCACATATGGGACTGAAGTTTTGTGCAATTTCACAAAATAAAAGTCTTTTGTTGTTTTGATTTGCCTGAGCACTAACTCATGAGAACAGACTTTGATCCCAAGGTTGAGAATCACTGCACTGGGGGAAGTCTCCGCCACATGTCAGACTCGCCTTCTTCTTTAAGCCCGGTGATTGATTGAATCTTCTTCTAGACTTCACATGCGAACTGATTGTTCCTTAACGGGACCTGCTCTATTTTTGCCCACTCCCACCCACGGCAATCTCAGTCAGAACGGCCCGATCCTGTAAGAATCGTGTTGGACCCAATGCCAATTCAGTCTTCAAATACGTAGCTGATGATGATGTTACTAGATTTCAGTGTGGCCGCGATGTGAGCCTGAAAGTCATCGTTCCCCTCAGCACTGTTGAAGTCATTGAGGTTTGCAAATTGACTAAACAGAAAAACAGGCTGCTCGATGCTCCCTTAATTTTCTTACAGGTTTGCCAATCTCGTGCCATTAAATGCATAGCCTCCATAGTGTTTCTATTGATTAACAAATGACAATGGCGTCAATGTGTCGCAATGTGCACTTGAGGTCAGGGACTTATTGCCTTATTTCAACACTTTCTTTTCTCCCCCTCTCTTCCATCCCCCCCATTCCATATTTTCCCTTACAGTCTTTTCTTCTTCTCTCTAAATAGATATTGAAGTTTTCCATTTAAGAAGCACACTGTTTAACTTCCTTGGGGTGCGAAGTGAAAGGCAGGCAGAGGACCATCCATCTCGCTATCCACCTGCTGACATCTTTAAATGCTATTGACACCCACTGCCAGCATTAACATGCAAAACCGCACCACACGTTTGATTTCATTAGCTCATTGTGCATAGGTTTTCTCTCACTCTCGCTCCCCGTCGGTGAAATTCTGGCTGCAATTACTGGATTGAATGCACAACTGGCAAATTTTCGAACTTATCCAAGAGGTTTAATTTTTTTATGCTGCACTACTGCAAATGTGAAGTGTAAACATAAGTTGCTTATTAGTGTCCTTAATTACCTTATGTGGTATCTTTCAGGAAAGTTGTTGTTTTTAATGCCTTAGTTGTTTTGTAACAGTTTAACAGTGTGGTTCGAGAGTATAGATCAGCCCAAATACTGTTATCAGAAACTTCTGCATTCCAAACATAGGTTATACCGATTCATTTTTTAATGCATTATTTTCTGGACATTATATCGACTTAGTCTGCCGGAGACTTACTCCCGTCCTAACATTAATTACTGTCTAACCTTTACCCTGAAATTAAAGCATGTTTTCACCCTGAAATGTAATAATTAATAATAATTGACATTATGGTTCCTCTGATTTGCCCCCATGATAAAGACAAGCCTGTGTGGACAGACATTAACACACACAAAGTGAGAGAGAGAGAGAGAGAAAAAGAGAAAGAGAGAGACTGTATGGGGAAAGACACTGTAGGCATAGTGAGCAGAGTACTGTATCTTTGCTGCCACCTAATGCAGATATCACACACGTTGTCTCCCAGCACCACTCGGCTTTACTCCTACTTAGTCTCCAGCTCAGGCTTTGGATTTTTAATCATGTCATGTGGGGTTTCAAACACACTCACAGGTCCCAGGCTCTTCAGCACTGTGGCAGGCCTTAGGTGGCCGGGGGATTTTGTTTTCCTGGGGTGGCAGCATGTGAGGCATTTGTGATATGCTAATTTAATCATTTTTGTCCACTCCTCCTCTCCCTTCTTTCCCTTTTGCACCTATCAATCTAATCACTTCATCGGGATTCCTGGAGCAGGTGGAGGGAAGGAGAGGGGGGGTGGGGGTGGTCGGATGCAGGGAACAGAGTGAAACAAATAGATAAAGGGAGACGGAGAGAGAGAGAGAGAGTACGGATGTGCAAATACCACGACAGCAGCCCTTTCATCTGTGAGCACATGCTGCCTCCATCCTAACATCGCTCCACCCCCACCCCCATGTACGTTCTCCCTCACTCACACTCACACGCACACACCTCCTGAATGCTTTTAATTTTAGTGATGGTTCACTTTAATTATTATGAAAATTAAATCAAATGTAATCGGCGGATTAATGTGACCGATGAGATAATTCAGCCGCATGGTGATGAGAGCAGGGTGGATCGTCAATAAATCTCTGGAGGAGGCAGGCAGAAGGCGCCCAGCTCCACGAGCGGGAATGCAGTAGGGTGTAAAGTCAGGTTAAACTCTTTATCTTATTTACACGACGGTGTTTCTTGCTCGACTCAAATTTTTCCCGATGCAAATTAACAGGAGCCATTACGGTACGCTGGTAATTCAATTAGTCCTCGCAAGTGTCGGTGAAAGTTAAAAGGAAAGACGCTGTAAAATAAACACCCTCAAGTTGACGCAAGTGAACAAATATTCTGTGATCCTCAAGAAACCTTTATTCTTACTATACAAGTATATTTTGCCTTTTTTGCCATTTATGATACTCAATGAATTAATGCACTATTGTTTAAAAAAATAATGAAAAATCAAGGTATCGTGTGCATTAATGAATCAAATCTGAAAAGGTTGAAAAGGTATGTAGAAAACCTCGCTGCTATATTTCAATCTCCTGGACATTTAAGCCACTCTCCCTACAGTCATGATTCAGTTGTTAAAGCTGTTTGCATTGTGTTTTAATGTAAATATTTCCACCCAATTCAAGCAAAACTAAAATCTTATCATAGTTACTCATAAGTTAGTAAATAGTGACCTTATAGTAGTGATCTTTCCAAATAGTGAGGCCTTCAATCAGTGAATTGACTAGTCAAGTGCTAATTAGATAATATTTATATAATAATTTGCACAACAAACTAACTTTTGAAACTTTCTTTTCTTACACACCTCTCCCTTGTCTTTCTTTTCATCCTTTATCCTTTTCCCTTACTCCTCACTTCCTTTTCTCCCTTCTTTAATCACAGAGTGTGAGGGAATTGATAACCGTCTATTACCATATGTTGCTCCATGATTAATGTTCTCAGGTCTTTCTCGTTGTTTCTCATTCATAGCTCATGTCATGCCCCATAAACTAATACCTAAAAGAGATCTGCCAGATGATTCTCACTCTAAAAAAAAAAAAAAAAAAAAGAGGGCAAGAGAAAGAGACACTTAGGGAACGATACAGGTACTGATACTTAAGTCTAGTTAAGGTCATGAGTAGAGGGTCTCTGAGAACCACTACGGGAAAGTCAAAGATAAAACAAGGGGAAAAGAAAGAGCTCTCTGTGCTTTGGCACTGATTGAAATATTTAGTTCCATTTTGTGCAACAGAGCAGGTGTCAGCGTTATGCCAAACGGAGTTATTAAGGGTATAAATCTAAGGCGTGGGCTGATTTGTCGTTGTGGCATATTTATTAGGTACCACCATTCTGTTATGAATCTGTTGATAACAAGTGACATGTATTGTGATATGGGGACGAAGCGGAAGCTTTCAGTCGGACAGCGCGACACGGCAGAGTCGTGTCATTGAGGCAACACGAGCGTGAATTAACGTGATTAAACGTTTGTTGTCCATTTCCATTTTTCAACTTAAAAAAACAACAGCACAGCTCCTTTCCGACGGGATATTAACGTCTGCAGCAGGTGATCTGATCGCAATATGCAAAAAAACTCAACATATATTGTTAAAAAAAACACTGTTCACTGCTGGCCCACACACGCTAAGGGTAGAGAGAAGAAGAAACTGTGGTAGTAATTGCAGCAACAAGCAATTTACTTCACAGCCTTAGCAGAAAACAAGTGTTAGAGCACCAAGAATATGCAGTTATGTTCACACTCACACTCTCTTGTCTGACCTCTCCCTCAAAGCGGGCACACACAACCACGCTCCTCTTTCGCTGGAGGACTCATTTATGCTCCTGCATTTAAAAAAATTAATAAGAAAATACAGATGTATACCGTAAAACCCATTTAAATTTTGAATGTTTGGTCATACCGCCACGTGAATACAATGGAGTTGCAATGAAAAAAGGACATCTGCTACTAATGCGTCCTGTACCACATTAAAAGATCACCGACATCCTCTGACCTGCTTCAACTTTAACAATGAACAAGTGTAGGACAGAGTACAAATGATTTGGAAATTGAAAATATAAATAACGTGCATGTTTATTAAAGTAGTCCCACTTTAGAAGAGACCAGGAGAAGCGACAGAAGAGAGAGAACCACAACAGATAAAGTGACAATGATACACAGGAAGCAGAGACCTTAAATACATACCAAGACGAACCTAACGGAACTGCACCATATGATAAATCAGCGACATCAATATGTGCGGTATACATATGAACTGCAATAAATGTGTCGATAGCGGCACAACCAGTGTGCAGCGCCTCGCATCTCAACTTCCTCACTATATTGTTAATATCAATGGACCCAGTGTGTGTGTGTTTCTAGCTCCGTCATTTCTCTTCTCTCCTTTTTTACCAGTTCTATATCTCGCATGTGAGCACACACACACACACACTCGGAGTGGAGTGACCTTAACTTAGGTAAACAATGAGTTAAATGATTCTCAAAACGTAAAAAAAAAACAGGCTGAAATCCATGAACCGGGTCACAGCTGTGCTGTAGCAGAGGTCGCATCCGCATCCGTGAAACCAGCCTGTCCTGGCAACAAAACGTAACTATGGGTCATATGCAGGAATTACGACATAAAGGCAGAGTGTGGAAAAAAAGCACCACATAACAAAAGTATGGTTATGATCACAATACCGTCCACCATCCTCAACAGTATCAGTAGAATCGAACAATGTGTCAAATACTGTAAATGAGCCATATTCCTGAATTAATCTGCTTATTAAATCTTGCCACACAGGTTTGTATCATATTTTTATAACAATCTTTTTTAGGTAATAACGGGAAACAACGTTTTTACAATAAACCTATCGCCTTAAAACATGAAAACACATATCATGTTTTACAACCTGATACTGAAACTGTGGCACAGTTATGACAGATTTGTCAGATTTTTTCTTCTCGTGATTTATCGTACAATATTTGCTGCCGGTAAAAGTAACACTGTATCCACTTTCCTCGACTGTCACTGTAGTGTTTTATAATGTTCATGATCACATGAAGCATCTCTTTCCGCTGTCCCTCAGGAGATGCTTAACATTCCCACACACTCAGACATGTAATACGGTATTTGAGTCTACTGTAAAAGAGTCATCTGATTCGTTGACTCTTGGATTTTTAGAGAGGTTTTAACGGACCATTAGCAAGATATAAATAAGGCATTTTCCATGGGGACGCGAGTTTGTAAACAATGATATCGGTGTTAAATTATATTTTACATTACATTCGAGTTTTACGTTTCAGTGAATGAATGAATTTCCCAACAGAGCCATTTTCTCCCGTCTGTTCCGAGGAGGAATGAAATGAAATTCAATCACTGAAGACAATTGTGGTGTAATTAAGCTACTCCTAATTTAACTGCCAGGCAGGAAATGATAATAATATGAGCTTTTACTTAAAAAAGAGAAACTAAATTTTAAGTAAATGAATCACTGACATGAGTCGCAAGACAGAGAGCCACAGACAAAGAGTAAAACAAAGAAAGAAAGTGAGCAAGAAAATGTGAATATAAAACTGGAAAACAAGGAGAAACCAGAGAAAAGGAAGCAGAGTCAAGTGTGCATAATACGAGCACTGCACGTCTAAATTTAAATGGAACCATTGAGCTGCTTGTTCAAAATAGAAGACTTTGACTGTCTTGTCTCTGTGCCAGTAAAGGGACGTGAATACATTACTCCGGAGTTGTGATAATTTGTCGACAATTAGTCGGAACAGGGTGCAGCGAGAGGCTGATTAGCATGTTGCTACAAGTCACCCACAGGAATTGAGACACGGGGGCTTTGAAACATGAACATGAATTTGATATGCACATACCATGTCATATTTTCTTTTTTCCTCATTTATTTCTCTTTCTTTCTCCCGCACCACATTAGCTCTTTAAGGCAGAATTAATATTCATGCTGAGGCAAATGATGAATATGAATGTGAGAACAAACACACTTGTTTTTGGTGATGATCTCTTGAGGAATAATGTGTGGGTTTTAGTGACAGTGACTCATATAGGTCTTTCCATTTTGGTTAAGGTTTTGGGAACCCAAAAATTATTACTTCAAGAGCATCCTTGAAATAATAATAATAATATCAGAGAGCAGAATGGGTTTCAATATGTTTTAAACAATCACTGAGTTCACCAGAGAGTTCAGCAAGTGTGTGTAAGGTTGTATGTATCGCTCACTGAGAGTCTTTTACGTGATCAAATATTTTTGCAAATCATTTTTAAACCAATTTATGTTTTTTTGTTGGCTAATTGTTGGAGGACAAAACTAGACAGATAAAAGAATCCATCCTCTAAATTATTTTACTACAACTGAGAACTGAGATTTGAGACACTGAGGCCACACTTTGGAATCAGACATAGGATGTATGTACAGGGTCTCAACTTAATTTACAACTTAACAAAAACAATTTGTATCTATTCATTTACCACAAGTGATATCATAATCCCATTATTCAGCAGCATAACGGCATGGTTTTTGTAACCCTATTTTTCATTGGTCCAAAGAGTTGTGTCCAAACCTGAAAACCTAACCGTGCACAACTGAGAAACAATGGACCTGAGATGGAGGGACAAACCCTGCTTTAATCAGTTCTTCATTCTTCTTCTTCAAAAACAAACATTGTATCTGTCCTAATCCTACATTAGACGTAAAACTCACTCACTCATCTACCGCTTTATCCTCCACATGAGGGTGCGCTAGTGCCAATCTCAGCTGGCATAGGGCAAAAGGTGAAGTATACCCTGGACAGGTCGCCAGTCCATCACAGAGCCACATATAGGGACAAATAAACATTATCTCTCACACTCAGACTTAAAACCACAGTGTATAATGTTTAATACTAAACAAATGGCCTTTATTTGTCAGTACTGCATAATTTAGATCTTGTTCTACACAAGAGGAAGTGATTCTTTTATATTAAGACAGCGGTGACAACATTGCGCTAATAAAGACAGACAGCTGCAGTGAATGACAAACAAAGAAGTGCCCTCGAAAAGGCTGGTCCCTGAACCCACCAACGTCAAGACAGTCCTTAATAGAGGTCAGATTTGTCTGGAGAATGAAGTTGAAAGCTGATAAGCAAAAGTGGCAGCAGCAGGGCAACAAAACAGCATATATTTTACAACTTTTTCAGTGGATGATAATATTTATCAGAGACTATGGAGAGCCTACAGCTGCAGTACATAATATTAAGTGATTTGGTGTTTTTGTTAGTTATTATTCTGCTTCTTATTTGCATCCTGTGTCCTCTGGCACCTGAGTCTGAATGGCCATTTCATACAACACCTAAACAACTACAGCCTGGTCTTTCCACATCAGATGTGATCAGTGCAGATTATCCTGTAACAACATTCAAAAACAGGATCCAAGAATCGAGAACGAGAAACCATAAATTAACCCCTGTGTGGCCAAGTGCTAAGCACCACCTGCAGGTGATGGATGACGAACACACACCACAAATCTTCTAGGGAGGCGAATACGTCCTTTAGCCTGAAAACAGTAAATTCCCAAATGACATCACAAGTATACATTATACAAACTGGGACATTATCACACACATCATGGAGATGTCAGAGCTAAAATGGCTATGTTCATCAGTAACCACATGCAATTACCTCTCATGAACAACGGAGGCCAGAGAGAGAGAGAGAGAGGGACAGAGGGGGACATTTTAAGATGAATGATCTGGGAAATAAAGCAACACGATGCAGCTTTTGCTGGATGTGCTTTAGCTCAAGCAAACACTCCCTGAAGAAAGCAGATGTTTGTTGAGTCTTTTTAACTGACATGAGTTCACTATGACACCTGAACTTGCTGGGACTTATTCTGCCTATTTGAGTCTCTGACTATTAAGTTAAACATTTCAGTTACAGTGTTCAAACTCAATGAAATGACACAGTGCAAGGACAGAGGTTCAGGTACAGAGTAAGAATGAAAGAGGTCCTATTCACCCCATTACATGTTGTGACCCACCAAAATGTTATTTTAAGGGGGCTACATTTTAGACATGCAACAAGAGACTTTAGTGAGACATATTGGACCCTGAGATTGAGAAATTAAATGTCCTCAACATAAACATAATTTGCAGGCTGTAAATGAATAAACTGGTGGCACCATGGTTGTCACTGAAACCATTATTTCAATTTAACATGTGTCCTTAACCTCTAATGACACGTATCACATACAGCTCCTTTAAAATGTAAAAATGTTACACAGTGACACTTTAACAGAACTAACTCAACTTGATAGTTGGATGAGTAAATCAAAATAGTATTTTTTCGCCAGTACTCATGGGAGAAATAATACAGCAGGGAAGTGTCCAGTGCCCTACCTCCTGTATATTTGACTCAGGCAGTTTTGTGGACTGTTCGTTACTTCCGTTAAAAAATTACAGCAAATAAAATGTAACTGGTTACTCAACGAATTTACTTTAACCGAGTGGTTTTGGAATAACTACACTGCGCAGCTATAAATAATACGATTCGGGAAATTTGACTAACACACCACACTTCCTCTTTCACTATGGCCTTCAAAATAAGAGCCCTTGGCGTCCGTCACAACAGCTTCCTGTCCAAACCTCTTGACAACTAGAAAATAGCTTACGTTACCATCTAAAAAAATAATAAAGTAAGTAAACATTTAAAAAAGTATCCTGGTGGAGTACATTTACTTTCTCAAAAATGAAAACACCTATGACATAATATCACCAACAACCGTCATTCACTCACCTGAATGTCACGGCAGCTTCATCACGCGGCAGAGTGGATGAATCCGGATTCCAGACCATAAAACTCTGGTCTGGTTGACTGTCACAAGTCCATGGAGAAAACGTCTTACAAACACTCCAACCTCAGTGTCGGTTCTTCCTCCGTGTCTAGGGTTGAAGTAGCAGAAGGAAAATTAATCTTGCGTCATTGGACCACGGTACTAGCATCTCCTTCACACAGGTAGCCTGATAGTAGCTCGTTATTAATCCCCATCTGTCAGTGGCATCATCTTCCACCTCTGTGGGCCTCAAGCTCGCAGGTACATGAATTCCACGAGGCTCTTGTTAAACAAGAACAAATCGCATTTTAATGTGATATGCGGCACATATTTAATCAAGCTAACGCAGTTCCGTTCTGACGTTTACAACGGTTGAGCTGTGTCGCAGACTCTCACGCGACACGCGCAGTGATACAACCGCAGCACAGACACGTGACCAGGTGAGTGCGTGAAATCTCCCGACAGTCACCTGGCGGAGTTTCTATTTACGTTTGAATAAACGCACGAATGAACGCCAAATAAATACATTTAACAAAACTATACTACTATAAAGTCTATTATCCTGCCGTTAACTCCCTCTTCTTCGGTCAGGTAACTTCCGCCCAAGTTTCCCTCATTTGGTTGAGCAGCGCCGCCATGAGGAGACATGAAGTATGGAAATTGGCAGGGGCTGTTTACTTAGAACGCCTTCATTTATTAATTCAAAAATCTACATTTGCCCTGGCATATCAATATGGAATTGCACAAGGAAGGACGACGATATATCACCAAATCGAATTTTTTCACCCCTAACTCCAACTTTCTTACAATGATAATAAAAAAAAATCTAATTTAATCTAATCTGAAGTATCACACCCCTTATCTGAAAATTGTGGAGATTAGAATAGATGCACCTGACCCAGACAGTTACTGCTGCATTCTTTTTTTTTAACACACCTCATAGATTAGCAATTATTCTATTATTCTCATAGGAGAATAATAATAATAGTAGTAGTAGTAGTAATAAGTGGAACAGATAACGTTTTGTTTTAAACATCATCAGAGAGTTTTGAAAATTGATCTGCAGCAAAAAGTAACAGCATTATTCCTTATTCAAAACAATGAGGGAACTCCTTTGTCTTTTTATTTTACAGTGACTAAACAGGAAACTCTACTAGGCGCAAGAAAGTTATGTGTTGCCTCTTTAACAGCCTAAATTATTTCACTTTCATGGAGCGCTCTGTCTCTTTAGACTTGTAGTAACACGTGTTTTCATCACCCTGAGCATGACACGACAGGTATACAGTACAGTTGGCAGGTACAAACCATACTCAAGGACATGTTATGTTGTATTTAATTACATATGTTGCTCTCATAATATATACTTCTGGGTTGAATATTTGTTGTTATTTTTGATGTTCATAAATACATACAGTATGATTTATTCCAAAAGGTGGGTCAGAATATTGATTACATTTTTCTCCTGTCACAAATCCAGTGATCACACACTTTCAGGTGTGATTTGAGCCGAGAAGATATTATAACACCTACGTGAGAGCAAACCTCCAGAGAAAAACAATCCCATCTATCCCACCATGCATCTCGTCACCTTTCCCATTTCTCTTTGGATGGTGTGGCGCGTTTGAAGCCTTATCTGGTGCTCTGCTGTTTCATGTCCGCCAAATGAAGCCTTTTAATGTTGGAGGGAAAGGTAGCATCTTAATAATTACTAGGGCGCCAAGCTGTGAACGCAAATTACTACTCGTGGCAACAGATGTTTGACACACACACACACACACACACACACACACACACACACACACACACACACACACGACAGGGCTACACAAACCTGACAAACAAACAAGCCATCCACAAACTCAGAGACATGTAAACCTGTACAATTATATTTTTCCATTTGTTGTCACTGTCTCTCTGTCATACACACACACACACACACACACACACACACACACACACACACACACACACACACACAGACACACAGACACACACACACAAATACTTTGTCTGTGTTCTTAAGTACAAAATTCACATATCTGTACTCTACTTTGTTATTTGTATTTCTAGCAAATCTTACTTTTACTCCACTGCATTTCCTCTAACTATCTTTTTTACTCGTCACTACCAAATAGTCAGAAAAACAAGAGTTGGTAAAGGTCTGTATTTATATATCGCTTTTCTTGGGTTGCCATTCACCCATCTTTCATACCCATCCGCTGCACGCTGCAACATGGGTTTGCAAGTGTCTTGCTCAAGGATACACATATAGTATAGACTAGCAGAGCCAGGAATTTAACCCACAGCCTTCCAATTGAAAGACAACTCGAGCTACCACGGCTCAATCCTGACTCCTGATCAGAAAATTACTTTTGATACTTAAGTACAGTAAATGTCATTTACTTTAAGACTTTTACTTCAGAGATCAACAAAACCGTAAGACAAATAACTCAGAAAAAGGGTATGGCTCTGTCCAAGGTCCTGAATTCACTGCCTGGTAGAAATAGTGAGTAAAGTGGTTTCATGTCTTGTTGTTTTCGTCTCCTCTAATAGTTTCTGATATGTGGGCAAACTTTTCCCTCTCTCTCAAAGAGAGATGTTACAGCTGGACAGTCTGGAGGTCAGCTGGTGATTAGAGTTGGAAACCACCAGAATATGCAAAAAGTAAAATGACAGTCACAGCAAGTTACTGATTTAAATGTGATTGTCCAGATCTTCTTCTCTTGACACTGTGGTGGCATTTCTGATTTCTATATCAGACGTATAGTAGACATGTGGTGTGCACCATAGACAGCTGTTACCAATGCTGTAATAGCATCACATCCACTGAAGTGATGTTCTGTATACATGTAGCTGCTCATTAAAACAGCCAGTAGAGGAAATCTCTCTATCTCTCTCTCTCTGAACTGCTGCATCCAACAAGTAAAAGGAGTTTCTTTATTGTCGGATATTCTACCCTAAAAAACACGATACAGGTTCTATTTTGTCTTGCAGCCGCCCCGATATCAGTCCTGAACTTACAGTAAGTCCTGCTGCACTGTCAGGATGTTCTGTGGTTGTGCTTAGATTAAGCTGGCATACATTCATAAAATACACAGAGATCAATGTGGCTGTGAACCTTCATCGTGCTCTTTAATCTTGGATACCTTTAATCAGAATGACAGACAGACAGTGCAATACTCCCTGCCATTTACCTAAGAGGCTGCTCATTCATCTGCCAGCTCTCTCTCTCTCTTTCTCTCTATGTGTGTGTGTGTGTGTGTCTACCTCATATATACACCCTTTCATTCTGTCTCTCTCATTCTCTGAGTGTCAATTAATCTTTCTCCCTTCATCCATCTTGCTTGTTTTCCCTCTCTCTTACTTTCACATACATTCAGTGCTGTTCTCCTCCTCCTCCTCCTCCATTCATTGTGCTGTTGCCAGTGTAGTTAAGGTGATGACTTGACAGACAGCGCTTTAGGGCGATGCCTGTTTGCCTTGTGTTTTATGGCATCGGTATTGTGAAGAAGGCATTAAGCATCTGTTGTCGTCATTAGCCGACCAGCGCTGTTATGAGATGCAGATGAATGACTTGAAGGAAATCCAAATTGTTCACATTCTATCATTCTTTCCTCAGAGCATTTTATTGGATTTTCTAATTACACTCTGCCGTTTTCTCTCTTTTTTTTTTCTTTTAAAAACACACCAGAGTCTGTGTGGCAAATCTGTCACGCTGAAATCACATGTGCCTCCTCTTGTGGCCGTCCAGGCACATGTTCTTATGTGTCTGTGTAGGCATGTGTGTGTGTGTGTGTGTGTGTGTGTGTGTGTGTGTGTGTGTGTGTGTGTGTGTGTGTGTGTGTGTGTGTGTGTGTGTTCGTGTGTGTGTGTGTGTGTGCCTAATGCGATGCCCCCAAGCGAAGCCCCCCGCTGGGACATCATGGTCAGACAGACTTATTCAATGGCACAAATAAAAATCAATAAACAATCTGAAGTTTTCACCCTAAACACTGCTTCTTTCTTTAAGCTGTGTTGTGTTTTTTTCTCTTTTTTTTTTCAATGAATATACAACATGGCCAGCACCTCAGTAGTGTCGACAGGCCCTGTCCCTGGGAGAGATTAGATAGTGTCTCTAAAACAAGAAGAAAATTGAGGGAGAAAGCAGGAGAGCTGAGGAGAGAGGAGCTTTGGTGTAAGTAGAGCAGTGACACTCTGGGTCAGAATGGAGGCTTAGGGATGGGCATTTTGACAAGGCTAAGCAATTCAAGATCTATACCATGAGATGATGCAATGCAACGAGGAAGAGGACAACTCAAATCAGAATAAATATGATAGGGAATATTAACAAAAATGTATTGTTTCTCATATCTTGAGGGAATCATTTCAAATTTGGCACTAACATTCACTTGGACTGGAGAGAAAATCTACTTTTTCCAGACACACAGAGATGTTTCTGACAGAATGTGAGTTTGTTTCCCTTTCCACTGATGATAACTGTTTGCTCATTGTGTGAACTGTTCTATTTTCCCTATAATATTGTAAGGGTTTCTACCTACAGTGCCTTGTGATTTGGTGCTATACAAACAAACCAAATTTAAATTTAAATACAATGTTAGGATAAAGGACTGGGAATGTACAGGCTGTTCAAAAGCCACATTTGTCTGCAGATCACAAACACACAAAATTGCACCTTCAAGCATGTGTGTGTGTGTGTGTGTGTGTCTTTGAGTGCGTGTACATGTGTGAGTGTGTTTGGAAAGAGCCACTTTGCCAAGAGCACTAATTAGAGGTCAGTTCAGTTTGGGTAGAATCTGTTCTCACCCTCTAATTCCAGTGCCAGGTCACCATTAGGCTACCCAGTGTGTGTGTGTGTGTGTGTGTGTGTGTATGTGCCCCTAAGCCCTATGTGGGACAGAGAGCGAGGTGAGGGCTCAGGGATCTCGGGGCCAGGCCAGGCAACCAGTCAAGCCAGTGAGGAGGGCTCTGTCATGGGATGATGCCGCTGGCTCGCCTGCCTCTCTGACCAGAGCTATGGAGGCCCTTCAGGTCATGTAGCCCCGTAAGACTGCAGGGCTACTGTCACATCACATAAAGTAGGACAATCTGGATTTTTTTTTTCCTTCTCTCTCTATATCACATTCTCTTCTCTCTACCTCCACCTCTTAATAAATAGACAAAAGCCCCCTCTCCAGATCCAGAACCAGATGCTGTGTTTTCCAGGTCAGTGAATAAAAAGTGGTTGAGTTTTGCCAAATTTTAACAGCACATTTATATTTCAACTGTCACCGATTTTATTTTCCAGACTGTACAGCATTAGAGTGTACATTATCTTGTGATTTTCACACCTGGAGTCAGAGATTGAGATGTACAGGGAAAGACAGGGGAAGAACAGACTGTCTGTCTCTCTCTCTCTCTCTCTCTCTCTCTCTCTGTCCATCAAAGCAACCTAAGCCTCGTTCAGCCGCTGCGTCACTGAAGGTTGAAATCTACACCAAACTACCGGATGAACCACAGACACACACACACACACAATCTGGTTTCCATGACTTCAGAGGACATTACATTCACTTACATTCATTTTCTGGAGACTAACTCTAACCTCTAACCTAACCCTAACTGAACCAATACAACATGTCTTCACAGTAAAATGTCCCCCATAAGCAAGACAGGTCCCCAGTATTGTGATTATGTGTGAACAGATTTAGGTCCCCACAACATGAGTAATTAACACGCACGCACGCACGCACGCACGCACGCACGCACACACACACACACACACACACCATCTTAAATGGTAATAAAAATGTGATTTTCCATCTTTTGGGCAACCAGTTCTGTGTGTTACTGAAAGAGAGATACACTCTCTATTTTGGTTCATCTCTCTTTTAGTCCAGAAATCCATGCATTTTGTTCAAATGTTGTATAATTTTCTAAAACTGCAGATTGCACACTGTGTACAGTGAAAATGACCTTATACAGCCTTGTTTTAATAAAACAAGAACAGATGCTGTGAACAGAAACAGTATAGCGCTTCACATCAAACCCACTAAATCACTCAAAATGAAAGATCTAGCTGATTTCAATAAAGCCCAAATCAAGGAAAAGGTTTAAAAATAAACTGATACCATGGCAAAAGGTTGTTCCAAATCAGGGGAGAATAGCATGAGCTGAGAGAAACATATAGAGAGAACTAATATTAAATATCACTGTGTACAGTCAAAGGACCAAACTCATAGAATATTTTCAACAAAAGTGAAAACATGAATCATACGTCATTAAATAAGTTGTGCTAATGCTCAAACCTTTTTTAAATAGAATATGAAAATGGTAACTGAAGCAGAAAGCTTGAAATGTTTGTTCAACATTAATTTAAAAGACGTTTTGCAAAGAAGGGGTCAGGCTCCAAGTCAGGTTCACACTTGTTTCTGATACTTTTGGACACGGAAAGTCGACTAAAATGGGGTTGTTGTGTTTCTGTTTAGTTCTCTATGATGTTGAAAATGATGATTTCTCGATCATTCATCTCCGTGTTTGCGACAAATGAAAACTGTGGTTATTTTCACCCTTAGTTTGAAGTTTTGAATGTACTTTATGGCATTGCCACATTGCCTTCAAATCTGAACAAAAGATGCAACCAAAACCTCATCATCTCTTAGAAATGACACTATACACAATGTGAGGAGCTCTTTGATGTTTTTTTTTTCAATGCCATTTTGGGCTTTTTTTTTTTAACAGTAATGCATGACGATCTTTTCCTTTATAAAACTCTTATGTGTGTGTTTGTGTGTGTGTGTGTGTGTGCTTGCGCTGCATGTGTGATAGAGAGCTTAGTGTATGTGACGGATGGGGTTGTGAGGAAACGTAATGACGCACTCCAGTGGTCCAGAGAAGGGCAGAGGCACTGTCTCACTGATAACTAGATAATTATGTACTTTGTCATCATGTTATTGTGTGCGCGCATGTACATTTCATTTCTTAAGTGCACGCTTGCATATATTTTATGGTAATTTTTTCTATATTACCATGTGGTCATTTTTTATGCACGCACGTCTCTACATGTGCTGAAGGTACTAATTAACAGGTATCAGGTATGTGTTTGACCTTTGTCTTTATGTGAATACTCACAATGAATTTCTGATGTTTAACTTACATGATTGTGTATGACAGCAGCGGCGTGGGACGTAAAACGGCGGCATTACATTCGTTTATCATATTACATATAATGTACGCGCTCTTTTTTCCTCCGTCACACAGAGGGAGTGCGTGTTACAGTCGTATCTTTAGTGAAAAGACATAACATCCTTTTCAGTCCAAATGACTTTTGTCATCATCCATTTTTCATCTCACCAACACGTGCACATGAAACAGACACACAGGCACCGACATGAAAACATGTTGTTTTTTTTCCTTCTGGGAAAGCAAATACACAGATAGCAGCAGACAAACCACAAACACACACACACCAGGCCTCCATCATCTCACAGAGCTAAGCCCTCAGCGTGTTCAACACTCCCATTGAGAATGTTCCAAGGCTTCCACTGTTATGTGTCTTCCCCAGTGATGCGAGCTTTTTGTGTGTCTTTCTTGTCTTATTTGTTCCCGGTGAGATGAAGTGATAGAAGCTGAAGGAGGCCGTCCGATCTGGTTGTCGCTAATCCCTTAACAACATAGCTGACTGTGATTGGCCGCGGCCGTACAGAAGGCGATGGAGGCAGCAGGTGGTGGAGAGGATGACTGAATGTTTGGAGAGATGCAGCGATGGGCAAAACAAACAAACAAAACAGGTACAAATAGTTAAATCAGGTCTAAGTTTCCTGATTGAAAATGCTTCAAAAAACACTTCATTTATTGAAGTCAGATCAAACTATGTAGTATAGCGTATAGTAACAAAAACACAAGATTGTTATAAGTAATACATACATTATAGGTCACATATTCAGGCTTTTAAAAAGTTTTTTTCATCGTATGTGTTGTTGATTTATATATTTAACATATACATTTATATATATTTTATATATAAATTAGAAATAATTGTGCAGAAGTCACAAAATAGACAATTTTTTGTCCATAAAAATTAGCCAAGTGAACTTTGAACTGTGATGCATTTCCAAATTTCACAAATTAAATCCAATTTTAAACATTTAGTAATACTTTAGTAATTAGAAGAACTAATACTTCTTAATTTATATACTTATATACCATAAATTATATTTATATATATTTTTTTCCCATCATATTGCCTGAGTTGTGCAGAGAAAAGGATATAAGACATTCTGATAGCCTCTGTATGTTTAAACATAGTAATGATGAAAATCATCCAAAATGCTCTGTTTTAAGGGTTAACTAAAATATCTGCTGAATTCTTCTTTAAACCGTTCTGTTATCTTTTAAAATTCTCTGTCACGGACAAAAAAAAAATGTTGAGGAAAGGCAATACTTGTTTGAACAACAACGATATATATGAAATATTCTGTTTTTGGTATGCACAAGCTGATTCACTTTCCTTTATACATTTTACTTACGTTAAGTTTAGTCTGAATTATATAAATTCATTTATTTAATTTTTTTTTTTTATTACATTAATATTGTCCATTCTCCAAAGAGGGATTCAGTGGCAACATTATTGAAATTCTGCGACAAAGCCCAGCCGCGCCGGCAGCATTAGCATGATCCACCAGGAAGTGCCCTTTCTATCCATTGAAGCTCCGTGCATGGGTCACATCACAGATATAGTTGTGGCTCCATCCATCATGTGGGTTATAGTTAGCCACCTATGCTAATGTCTGACCCAATGAAAAGTTTACGGAGAGACGGACAAGGACATTGGGGTTGGACTCTTGTCATCTGGCTGCCGTAAACACACACGTACACAAACACACACACACACACTTCAACACTGTGGGGCTGTCATATTTCACAGTACCCGGTAGCGTGGGGTGAATTATGGCCATGTCAGAGTATAGAGGAAGTGTGTATGGTGTGTTTATGTGCTCGCACATTTATGTGGGTATATGTTTACACTGTGTGTGTGTGTGTGTGTGTGTTGGTCTGTGTCTCTGGTCCACTCCATATACGTTTATTTATAAAACACACCCTCCCCCCCTCAAATCACTGGTGTCCAGAATGCTGCCGCGTGTGTAAATGACAAAATGATTTATAGAAATATTCCAAAAATAAACTCCTACGCATTATGGAGGGGATAGTACACCCCCCCCCCTCCCCTCCCCCCAACAGTAAAATGTATGTGTACACAAAATACCGGGAATACGTTTAACCACACAAGCTCATAGATGCACAATCACAGGCGTGATGTGGCCCGTGCAGGGACAGAGGGGACGCCGCTCTGGTAAAACAGCTCTGTAGATTTATGACCTGTAAACTAGTAGATGGACAGATGGATGGATAGATAGATCAATGGAAGGGCAAAAATAATAAAAAAAAAATATATGAAAGGATTAAGACAGAGGGAGAGCGATGGAAGGACAGGAGGACAAACTGTTGATGGACGCACCCATGGATGGATAGATGGTTTGGAAGAAGTGAACAGAGGAGCCTGTGAGAAAATAAAACTGTTTTATAGATTTATGGCCTATAAAGTTGTAGACAGACATTGAGGGAAATGAGGACAAATAATGTATGTTAGAATGGGAGAAGATAATAAGTGGTTTGGCGGACAGATGGATGGAGCGTTAGCTGGAACAAAAGGGAGGTCAGGCCATATAGGGAAGAAATGAAAACTGAAAGAGAAGAAGAAAGAAGATTCCTGAACTCTGGTTCACTCCGTAGGAATGGAAGGCATACTGAAGTGGTTCTTGCTTCTTTGTGTGCCATGATTCCTGGAGGAATTGTCAAAGCATGAAATGAGTCTTGCGCTGGGATTTGTCTCATTCTGACTGTGTGCGCAGTTATTAATGGTGTTATCGTTCTGTGCTGGTAATTATGCTCTCTATGGGGGCTGGAATGGACAGACAGAGGGAGAAAGAGTGGAAGAGAAAGACGCACTTTGATCTTTTGTGAACACGATGGGTTCGAGCAGAAATGTCTCCGATTGAGTGACGAGCTGGACTTGGGCACTAAAGGTTACTGTGTTGTAGGTTTTCTGTCATATTTATATTGGTATTTACGGTATGTCAAATATTGAGGAGAATTCTAAAGAGAATTAGAAGAAGAACATCGTTCTTGACAAACTAAAAGGTAGACTTACAGAAAGCAAAAAAGGGGCAACAAATCCAAAAATGTGTCAGGCAAAAAGCAAAATAAAGGACTTAAATCAACAGTGAACAAACAGTACCAAGAAAAAACATTTCACCAACAAAAAGGAGGGAAAAAACAACAACTGACTACAGCCAATATTGAAGAAGACAGTTAACTTCACCTCTGAACTGAATCAGGATATACTTTTGAATGTCTGTTCGACAACTTGAACACGGTCCCAGTTCTTTGTT
Source organism: Microchirus variegatus (assembly GCF_963457635.1). Lineage (NCBI taxonomy): Eukaryota > Metazoa > Chordata > Actinopteri > Pleuronectiformes > Soleidae > Microchirus > Microchirus variegatus. Next base: position 19,679,397 of record NC_139815.1, on the reverse strand, counting down.
TACAGTCTGTACATTTGCTTTGTATGAACAACAACATTTTCAAGCTTGAACTTGTGATGCAAAAATGAAACCCACAATATTCCTCAGTGGACTTGCTTGAATAACGTTGGTAAAAGACTTGACACTTATGACTTCAGACTCGACTTAGACTTGAGAAAAATGACTCAAAATGACTTGGCTTGTGGAGTATTTACATTTTCTTTAGTATTGTTTCTGATATACGTAAAACATTTGCTTGGCCCAGAAAGGAAGGTACTAACGTCTGGGTGGCTCAAAAGCTGGTTACGATTAGTCCTTTCCATAGTTTAATGTGTGCCTAATGTCAGTGGTGAAGTAAGTAGTTTATAGTGCCATCTAGAGGAGAGGCTGAAATTTACAACAATGAACTGCTCCTCTGCTCACCCCCTCCCTTCCCTGAGCGCTACGGTATCCTCAGCCGGTCAAATGTCGTCCTCGTCGTCTTTCTCCGTGTCAGCAGATGAGGTTCGTGAGGAGAGGGAGAGGGCGAGCTACCGCGGCCGTAGCAGACGAAGCTGAGTGAGTGGAGGCGGGACTTCCGCTACAAGTAAAGCGACGCTTGATTTGTTCTCTCGCGTTTGTCTGTACAGGCTCCCGTAGAAACATGGCGTCGTGGCAATGCAGTAGCGGCCAGCGACCATGTTATTTTACATGACTTTTTGAAACACTACGAAAATTAAACAAAGACTATTATACAGCGACTAGACAATGCAGGAGCACATAATATGTATACAAAAGTGGATTTTGGGTAAAATATAAATACTACACAGTGTCCCTTTAAAGGTGCCATATGTAAGAATGTGGCCAAAAATGGTTACTACATTCAAATTCAAAATACCGAGGTCTTTTAGGTTTCGTCTCCTGACATAACTGGCAACCTATGGTTGCTCGGCAGCCGAGACTCTACTGACTGCAATGATTGGTAGACGGCGGTAGGTGGCGCCACATGCCAAAACATGATTTCAAAACATAAACATGATTTGCAGTCTGCAAAACATATTTTTAATGCAAATATTTTGTCTGTACTGTTGTTGTTGGCGAGTTCAGTTTGTTATATGAACATTATTCCAGAGTCTCTGTGACATATTAGGAGGATTTTATGGCCAGTTGCTTTAGATTTATTACATAATGCACCTTTTGTGACTTACCCCCCATCTCTGGAACCTTCTGGCATACATCCCAAACTACGTCCTGCATAGTCCTCCTTTGTCTGATCCATGTACTCTTTCTTTCTTTACTTTTAAATGAAAAGAAACAAGGGGAAGAAAAAAAAAAGGCTTAGAACAAATACAGTAACATATACGTTATTTAGAAAGTATATGTTTGTATTTAAACACTGCTATGAGCCACTTTTAGCCACATTTAAACCATAGGCCACAGTACACCCTAGAGAAAAATAAACGTCCCGCAATCTCATTACCCACTCATCTGTTATCCTCCATTATTTTCTCTCATCCATTTACCCCCCCCCCCCCCCCCATCTTTCCACATCTTCTGTCCACTGCCCCCCTCCCCACCTGTCTTTCAGTGCCACGCTGCCATGTGTTGTGTGGTGTATATGGGTTGTGTTAAATGTTGTTCCGTCCCTTGTGAGTGTTAACAGTATGGAGAGAGAGGCTGATAATCTTTAAACAGGGCATCTGCTGGCATCTGCTTTATCTTTATTGTTCCCTGGACACCAAGCAGGAAAAAAAAGAAAAGAAACACAGACAGGGGAAGACAGACATACACAAGCACACATTGTAAGACACTGAATACACTAGACACACACACACGTTCATCGCACGGCTACAAATTTACTTCAGTCGCTGCTTTATAAAAGAACAGAAGCTTAACCCACTCCTTATAACGTGTAATATTACAGAGCAAAACTAAAAAAGTCATCGTCAACCCACATCATGCATTGTTTGACCAGCATTTTCCTTTTATTTAAACTAAAAGAGACCATATTCAAATCAGTATCAGGCTGAACAAACACTTGATGTCGACTCAAAAACACAACTCAACAATAAATTCAGTGTAAAGAAAAAAACTCCTTTTTATTGGTCACGAACAAAAACAAGACATATAAGATACAAAAGAGACCAAAAGGCTATGAGTTAGTCATCTTTAGATGCTTACCGTTCAGCAGACAAGACCAACTGACCACAGATAAGGAAACACATAGGTTAAATACACAGGTGGAGGGATGACGATAAACAGGTGAAACACATCAGGGCGGGGCAGGCAATCACAGAGGAGGGAAACTTTACAGACTAGACGGTAATTGTTTCAAAATAAAACAGGAAACAGAACCCAAGTTTACTCAGGATGTTACAATTAGAGTGTGGTGCTCAAAGGCCAGCATTGTCACTCACACATTTGCTTTAAAGTTTATAACATCCCCTGCTTGAATCTAAATATAGACACCATTCTCTATTGAAGAGGGAAAACATTCATCAATGTTAAAGAATAAGTAAGATGTAGGATATTATTTCTCATAGACTTACATACAAACCAGTGGAGTCGCCTCCTGATGGCCATTCAATAGAATAATGGTTTCAGACACTTCCGCATTGGCTTCACTTTTTGGATCTGGAAACTGCATCCGTCCACATATGGAATTCAAAGTTATAACTGTCATTGTAACGTTGTAAAGTGTTTGAGTCATATAGCTCTTGACAGAGTCTTGCATTCTATACTATTCAGCACCATGTCCTTCCTTAGACCTGGGAAATAAGAATAAAGGAAATAAATAAAAAGAAATATACATTCTTTTTATTCTTAAGTGTCTGATATTCATATATTTAGAATTTGTACATAAGGGGAAGTATGGCAATGAGATAGATATTGGAGGAAGATATGTGACTCAGGAGCAGCAGGGATGAAGAAGGGAAGAGAGAGATGAATGAAAGGATAAATTGAGAGGAAAAGGGAGGAGTGACAAAAAGACAAGGGGAAGCTGGGGTTTCCATAGGGGGCCCACAGGCTGGCAGGCACCTGAGTCACACCTCCAACGTGTGTTTGTGTGTGTGTGTGTGTGTGTGTCCTTCTGTCTGATTCTGTGATTAATGAAGATGTCTCAGTGTGGTAATCCTCCCTAATAAGCACCAGTGGAGCAGCCCTCAACTGTGTGTGTGTGTGTGTGTGTGTGTGTGTGCGTTTGAGACCTTCACAACCTGTGTGGACACGACCAGAAAAATGTGCCAAGTGTCACATTTGTGACTGAATGAAGTGTTTGTCACTGTGCGTCTTCTGTGTTAGTGCAGGGAGAACTCCTGTAAAACCCTTATGAGCAGCTGCATCGACGCGTGCTCGCTATGTGTGTGTGTGTGTGTGTGTGTGTGTGTGTGTTTGTGTGATCTAATGTCATTCTTTATAAGTATGCCCAGATGTTGATACTGGAATGGCTCTTTAATTACCATTTAAACAGCGGGGGCTGTGTGCATGTGTGAGAGAGTGAGAAAGTGTGTGTGTGTGTGTGTGTGTGAGTGCCGGCAATATTGACAGCAGAAACTACTGTTTAATTACCACTTAAACTGCAAGAGCTGAGTGGATCATTTAAAGAAAGAAGAGCTCCAGCCAGCTAAACGAGAAAAACAACACCATTATTACATACACACACAACACACACA